>NC_053393.1:353846049-354146049 GCF_905171765.1 Bufo bufo
GAACCTCGAGTTCATCCGCAGCGCTAAGAGACTCTCAGCCAGACAGGCCAGATGGAGCCTATTCTTTTCCCGCTTCAACTATCTCATCACCTATCGCCCTGGATCAAAAAACGGCAAGGCTGACGCCCTCTCCAGAATGTTTTCCGAGCCCTCACAGAGTAACAAGGGTCAAAATAACATCTTACCTGAGAGAAGGGTCGTAGGGGCCACCTACTCTAAAGAACTCCTGGGCACAATCAAAGAAGGATATCAAAATGACCCCTTCCTCTCCCACCCCACAGGCAATGTCAGCCTTACGTTTAAGAACGGTCATTGGTTTCATCAGGACCTACAACTATATGTACCAGAAATCGCACGGCTCGAAGTGCTCAAACTCAACCATGACTCCAAGGTGGCCGGCCATTTTGGCACAAGAAAGACCCAGGAGCTTCTCTCCCGCTCCTTCTGGTGGCCAACATACAAGGAGGACATCAAGAGGTACATCTCCTCATGCACGGTCTGTGCCCGCAATAAGACTCCTCGTTCCTCTCCCGTGGGTCTGTTACAACCCCTCCCGATTCCCTCCCGCCCCTGGGGCTCGATCTCCATGGACTTTGTGGTAGACCTTCCTCCTTCAAAAGGGATGAACACCATCCTGGTCGTGGTCGAGCGTCTCACCAAGATGGCCCATTTCATCCCCTACAAAGGCCTACCCACAGCCAAACAGGCGGCCGATCTTATTCTCAGAGAGGTCTTCAGGCTGCATGGGATCCCGGACGACGTGGTCTCCGACCGAGGCGTACAATTTGCCTCAAAGTCCTGGAAGAACTTCTGCCTGGCGCTCGGGGTTAAAGTGAACCTGTCCTCTGCTTTCCACCCTCAGTCAAACGGGCAGACGGAGAGAACTAATCAGACCCTAGAGCAATACCTACGCTGTTTCAGCTCCCACCTGCAGGATGACTGGCTTGATCATCTCCCCACGGCCGAGTTCGCCTACAACAATGCTGAGCACAGCTCAACCAAGCACAGCCCCTTCTTTGCTAACACAGGCTCGCACCCGGTGTTCATTCCCCACCTACCCGTTGCCTCCACCCTCCCAGCAGTGGCCGAACGCCTAACAACCCTACAGGAGGCACAAGAGAACATTATAGACAACCTCCAGCTTGCCCAGAGGCGCTTTAAACAGGGAGCAGACAGACGTCGCAAACCCACCCCGGGCTTCCATGTGGGAGACAAGGTGTGGCTGTCCACCAGGAACCTCAGATTGAAGGTCCCCTCCAAAAAATTTGCCCAAAGATACATGGGTCCGTTCCGGATCACCGCACAAATCAACGAGGTCACCTTCCGGCTCGACCTCCCGGACTCCATTAGGGTGCACCCTGTCTTCCATTGCTCTCTCCTCAAGCCATACGTGGAGAACACCTTCACAGGCCGCCACTCACCCCCTCCACCACCTGTGAGGGTACAGGGTGAAGAAGAATACGTTGTCGCAAAGATTCTCGACTCCAGGATCCACCGGGGAAGACTACAATACCTAATTGGGTGGGAGGGTTACCCTCCCGAGGATAACTCCTGGGAGCGAGAAGAAAATGTCCACGCCCCCAGACTGGTAAAAGAGTTCCACAAACGGCACCCCGGTAAGCCTGCCCCTGCGGTGCCCGGAGGTCACCTTGGAAGGGGGGGAGTACTGTCGGGATTCAAACCCGTGACCAGCCACATCCCAGGCGGTAGCCCTGCTTACTAGGCTACCGTCCTCTCTGGACATTCCTCCCTGAAGCCTATTAGTTAACCTCAGTCTTGCCTATCCTTGCTCATTACCCTTGATTCTCCACACCTGGTACTTCCCTATATAGTCCAGTCCCTTGCACTCCAGTTTGCGTATTATTGAGCTCCTGAGCCTTGATCAAGCTTCTCCTCATCTGTTGCTCTTGCTACTGCTGGAAGTCCACTGCTGACCAGGAATTGCCTACCGACTACTCTTCTGCCTTATCCCTACCTACTGAACTGCTACCACCGTTGCCATCCGGATTGTCTGACCACGCTTACTGCCGCCTGCCCTGACCCACCGCCTGCCTACCGACTACTCTTCTGCCCTATCCCTACCTACTGAACTGCTACCACCGTTGCCATCCGGATTGTCTGACCACGCTTACTACCTGCCTGCGGTCCTTGCCACTGGGCTCCACTCCTACCTCCAGCCAGCGGTCCTCTGACTCAGGTGAGCCTGTAGGACTGTTACAGTTGCTCATACTCGACCGGCTGGTTCACTCCTTCCTTTATCTATTCCGTCTCGTCCTTGGACGCACTTGTCCATGGACTTTATTACGGATCTGCCGAGTTCCTCGGGGAAAACAGTAATTTTGGTGGTAGTTGATCGTTTTAGCAAGATGACTCATTTTATATCGTTAACTAGTCTGCCTAATGCCAAGACTCTTGCGCAAATTTTTGTTGACAATATCGTGAGATTGCATGGTATTCCTTCGGATGTGGTTTCTGATAGGGGCACGCAGTTTGTCTCCAGGTTCTGGAGGGCGTTCTGCTCTCGGCTTGGCATTCAACTTTCGTTCTCTTCGGCTTTCCATCCACAGTCGAATGGACAGACGGAGCATACTAATCAGAACCTGGAGACCTACTTGAGGTGCTTTGTGGCGGAGAATCAGGAGGACTGGTCCTCATTCCTGCCCTTAGCGGAGTTTGCTTTGAATAACCGTAGACAGGAATCCACGGGTAAGTCGCCATTTTTTGGCGCATATGGTTTTCATCCTCAGTTTGGTACCTTTTCTGGGACTAGTTCCTCTGGGATGCCAGAGAAGGAAAGGTTTTCTTCTACCTTATCCTCTATCTGGCTGAGGATACAAGTGAATTTGGAGACGATGGGTGAGAGATATAAGCGAATGGCTGACAGGAGACGTGCGACTGGTCCGGACCTGTGTGTGGGTGATCTGGTGTGGTTGTCCACTAAAAATATTAAATTGAAAGTGCCATCTTGGAAACTGGGTCCAAGATTTATCGGCCCGTACAAAATATCTGCGCTGATCAATCCAGTAGCGTTTCGACTGGATCTTCCACAGACTTGGAAGATCCATGATGTGTTCCATAGATCTTTATTGAAAAAATATGTGAGACCAGTGGAACCATCGCCATTGCCCCCTCCTCCTGTTGTGCTCGATGGAAATTTAGAGTTCGAGATCTCCAGGATTCTTGACTCTAGAGTTCTTCGGGGTTCCCTTCAGTACCTGGTGCACTGGAGGGGATACGGCCCCGAGGAGAGGATGTGGGTTCCAGCACTGGAGGTCAACGCCAGCCGACTGGTTAGGGCTTTTCACAGAGCCCACCCAGATAAGGTTGGTCCGGGGTGCCCGGAGGTTACCCGTAGAAGGGGGGGGTACTGTCATGCGCTGCTCGGACGGTGTGCAAAGGTCTGTCAGATTGGCAGCACGTGTCTAACCTTTTGTTTGTTTTGGAATCATGCTGGATCCGCCTTCCTTCAGGTGCTCTGGGTGGGGTCATTGGTTTAAATTGCCTTCACTCCCAGAGGGCCGTGCGGGTTATAGCATTCTGTCTGGACTTGGATTCAAGGAAGGAAGGATTGTCTGTTCCAGCTCAGATAAGTTTGGTTTCTGTTTGTGTTGTTTGCGGTCTAGGCTATTTGTGTGTCTTCCGCCCCTTCTCCCCTTTCACCATCTCAGGGATTCTAGGGTGTTTGCAGTCCAGGCACGAGGACACATCATTCCTACCATTTAGGTCTGAATGTGGGCTTAGCAGCATAGGGAGAGAAGTCAGGGATGTGCTAGGAGGTGACCTTTCCCCAGCATCTAGCCTAGATACTTGTGTATTTGGTTGTCTGTGTATCTGAGATCCTGTCTGCCGTGACAGTATTGTACTGAATTGAAACAGGGATCAAACCCTGAAAAGGTGAAGTCCCACAGTGGGACAAATATAAAAAGTGAAAAAAGTGTTTTTTTATAATAAAAAAAATAAAAGTTTTAAGTAAAAAAAGAAAAAGCATCTTTTTCCCAAAATAAAGTAAAAAAAATTGTGAAAAATAGGGGAAAAAAGAAAAGTAGACATATTAAGTATCGCCGCATCCGTATCGACCGCCTCAATAAAAATATCACATATCCTAACCCCTCAGATGAACACCATAAAAAAAAACAAAAAAAAAACTGTGCTAAACACGGCCGGATAGAAGTAACGTGACTAAACACGTGGGACGCCACAAGTCACGTGAGACGCCAACAGCGCAGCTGGAAATTCGGATCGGAGAGAGACGGGTGTAAGCGAGGTATCTAGCAGCACATCACACCAAAACTGTGTGACCCTACAAAGAGACACTCCTTAAGCCAAAAAGGAGACCCATTGTAAACGCAGGGTCTGATTTTATTACATCAACAGTCTGATTTGCTGCGGGGGTATAGGAGAAATAACCACATAGAGGATTTGTGTGATGACTACAGGGTTTCTAAATATGATCTGACTAATTATTATGAATACTGATGTTTCGAATACGATTTAACATTAACCATTAATCATCAACCTTCTGGGACGATATTCACTTTTACTTTAAGTAGAGAAACTGCTACAACCTGAAGAACAAACATTTTTTTCAATCCTCATTTTTCCTCAAATTATATTTTCATTTTTTTTTTTTTATTTATACGTTCCTCATCAGTATTTTTATTATTTTCTACATCTCTATTATTTCTACACCTGTGACAACCAAGAGGTGTA
Organism: Bufo bufo; assembly: GCF_905171765.1. Lineage (NCBI taxonomy): Eukaryota > Metazoa > Chordata > Amphibia > Anura > Bufonidae > Bufo > Bufo bufo. The sequence continues at coordinate 353,850,760 of NC_053393.1, forward strand.
CCATATATATGGACATTAAGTATTATTTTTATGCTATTATACAATCATTGTGATATTGTTTTATCTTGTATTTACAGTTTATCCTACAGTATATCTACTTGCGGCGGTGATATCATTGAGAGCAGACACAGATTATTCAAAGAGTTTATGACACTCTTCATCCAGTCTATGTTCAGCACCCACTGCCTGATCTCGATATACCACCGCTATTTATACCAAAATTTTGGATATTGATCTATAGAATCATCTTTTCTTATATGAATATTTAAGATTTTAATATTTATACTTTTATACTTCTCTTAATAAATATATTTTAATTTTTGTCAACACAGTCCAGATACAGTGTGTGCCATCCATATTATTTCAATCCACTCTTTTTCACACCAGGCGAGGGGTACGCCTAGGATAGAGCACCACAATCCAGAGGGTCTGAACAAGAGAGCCACTATAATACACTTTTTTATATATGTCAGATTTGGTTAAAATGGCCTGGTCCTTAAGGTGAAAAATAGCTGGGTCCTTAAGGTGTTAAATAGGCAGACTGACAGATTACACGTTTGAAGACACCTGTGATGCTAATTACAGGATACACCTTAGGGCTCATGCACACCAATGTATTTTTTTCCGTGTCCATGCTGTTTTTTTTTGCAGCCCATATGCAGAACCATTCACTTCAATGGGGCAGCAAAAAAGCAGAAATGACTTTGTGTGCATTTTGTGTCTGTATGCTTGTTCCGCAAAAAAATAGAAAATGTCCTATTATTGCATTATGTACACGGATAGGACTGTTCTATTAGGGGCTGGCCATTCCGTTCCGCAAAATACGGAATGCACACGGCCGGTATGCATACTTTGCGTATCCCAATGGTTGTGTGCATGAGCCCTTAGTCCCTATGGTGAAATTATTTTCAAACCTTGAGTCATAGTTTTTTTGGGAGTTTATCTATATACTTCATTGTACAGGCAGATGTACTGTGTAGGGTTCCCCTTATATCTGCACTCTGGCTGTGTAGCTCTGGCCTACGCTCTTGGTATGTAGTCTGGCCTGCTTTATATAACATCAAACTGACTGGAGAATGTGCATTGCCTCCTATTTGTAATGCTTCATGCACCAGAGAATAGTGTCAGTGGACCCTCAAAGCCACAATCTGATTAGTTTTGGCCAATACTAAAATGTCAAGTCTAAATGATTTTTTAGGAATGCCTTATAAAGGTTCTTTGTCTTGTTCTCGATCAACAGTGGAATCCGAGAGTTTGTTTTTTCATTTTTCATTTGATTTCTCCTAATACCACCCTTATATGCTTTATAACTTTTTTCAACCATTAAAACTTTTTGACCTATTGACTAAATCAGAATACAGTATCAAATGATGTGCAGATGCTGTGGGTGGAAGAGAGTTGCTTGAAGTACAGTATGTAAATAACCAGGATGGTGACATGTATAACTTCCACATTTGCTTTAGGACTCCAGAGCCAAGTTCCTGCAGATGGCTGCAGTCCTGGTCTCCTGTTCTGTTAGATGATTGTGCATCCCATTGTGTCTGCCACGGCCTCTTCTACACAAGGCAGTTGGATCTTACTTTCCAGGCTGCAACTTTCGTGTTCTCTTAAGATGCCATATCAGGATGCCTAGGTGACCAGCACCTCCTAATGATATTTGACCTAGTGGTCTATTTGAAGCAGTGTCTGTATTTGAACTGTATTTGTTATTGCATTCTGACCGCTTCCCTGTTTCTGACCTCATTTTTCCTAGCCCTTTCTAGATTTCTGATACTTGTGGAGTTTCCTGGATTCTGACTTGACCTCCATAATTACTCAGATATCTTTCAGTATCTTCATTCTTTTTTCCAGTCCTGATCTCTGGCTAAGCCATCAATGCACCTCTGTATTATCTCTTTGTCTGATGCTCCCTGCTTTCTTGTTGATGAACCCCAGCTCTGTTCCTGACCACGCCATTCTGTCTTCAGTGCTGTTGCTGCCAACACTACTCAAGGAGATACAACCCAGAGATTACCTGCAGAAACATCCAGATCTCTGTGAAGGGCTTAAAGCGTGAATAGCAGGAAATTCCTTAACGCTGTGTCACACCTGGCGATTTTTCGGCAGATGATCGCTAAAGAGCGTTCATATGAGCGCTCTTTAGCGATCATCTTGCAGTGTAATACTGCTGCAGATTGTCCGATGAATGAACAAGCGCTTGTTCATCAAGCAATTGTGATTTTTTGCCGACAGCAGAACGTGCTGTCTAATTACGGTCTGCCGTCAGCACACCACTTGTACATGAACTGTAACAGATATCAGGGGCTGAATTTTCATACAATTTATTCTTAGGATTGCAGGTTGCTAATGTTTCATTATTGTGCCTCATATCAATAATTAGTTGGTGACTCTGCGTAAAGTATATCCTGAAAAAAAGTATAAACAGCATTTCATTACCATTGTAATTTTTTATAACCAGAATTTGATTTATGTATCTGGGTTAACTAAATTAGGACATTTTTAACCTCCACTGCTTAGCTCCAAGTCTGCTGAGCTCCAAGTCTCTTTCTGTACTTTAGTTCACAGACATCTCAACATAAAAATACAGTAAAAATGTAACCATGGAGATGCACATTTTGCTAAGCAGTTTTTATGATACTGTGTGTACCTCTGGATGGGAAAGTAGAGTTTCCACATTTTGTGACAAATACTAATTTCAAATACATATATACGGTACTAAACTGTTTTATATGCAGTTGAGGCCGGAAGTATTTAAACCGTGACAGAACTTTGATTCAGTCTCTATACAGCACAACAATGGAACTGAAACATCAGCAATATGTAATGCGTAGACTTTCAGCTTTTATCGCTAGGACAAGTCCCCAATGTGTGATAGGTGTTGGTCCCACCTCTGATATCGGCACCTAAACTTAGAACAGGGATCAGCAACCTTCGGCACTCCAGCTGTGGTGAAACTACGACTCCCAGCATGCACACTTGCTTAGCTATTTTCAGGACTCCCATAAAAGTGAATGGAGCATGCTGGGAGTCGTAGTTTCAACACATCTGGAGTGCCGAAGGTTGCTGACTGCTGACTTAGAAGGTAGCGCGCAAAGTGCCAGAAGGAGCACTGTACATGCACAGCCACCCTTCATTCATTTCTATAGGACTGCCAAAAATAGCCGAGCAGCGCACTTGGCTATATTTGAAAGTCCCATTGAAATGAATTGGAGGTGCACTGTGCAAGTGCAGCCACCTCTCCATTCATTTTATGGGGCTGCGTTCGGCTATTTTCGTCAGTCCCACAGAAATGAATGTAGGGTGGCTGTGCATGCGCAGTGCACCTTCCAGCACATTATGGGCTCTGTTCTAAGTATAGGTGTGGGTCCCAGAGGTGCCCCCAATATCCAAGATGGGAATACCCCTTTAATTCAGGAGGTTTAACAAAAATATTGTAGTAATCATTCAGAAATTACATCCAAATTACATAGTCGCTATCAACAGATTAAAAAAATAATTGGACAATTAACTGATAATTAATTTCATGGTCCAGTGTGGCCTTTTTCAAGACAAATTAATGAGCTACCAAAACACCTAGAAGAACATGGTAGACAACGGAAGTGGATGACAGCAGAATTATTTCCTTGGTAAAGAAAAATCCCTTCACGCCATTTAGCCCTGTCAAGAAGATTCTTGCGGAGGTAGGAATATCTTTGTCAAAGTCAACAATCAAGAGACACCCTCATAAATGTAAATATAGTTGGTTTATTTCAAGATGCAAACCACAGGTACAGTAATACAGAGAACAGAGCAGCCAAATAAAACATCCAAAACAACTGTCCATTCCTGGAACAAGATTCTATGGACAGGTGAAGCCATTATTAACTTGTACCAGAATGAAGGGAAGAGAACTTTATGAAGAAGGAAACTAAGGGCATCATGATCCAAAGCATACCTTATCATTGGTCAAACATGGTTTAGGCAGTGTTATGGCATTGAAAAGGAAAAGGGAACTAGGTCCAACTGAAGAAATACCTTATTTTGGGATTTTTCACATATTCTAGAGGAACAACTGGCCTCATTGGATGACCCGTCGATTTCAATGTAATTCTGCATCTCCTATGTAGTGCTGTGTTCTAATGCTGATCATGGAACTCCTTGCAGTTAACAAGTTGCCCAAACCAGAAAAGCCCTTAAATTTTCCTACATTCATTAATTAAAAATTAACAGTTTTATATGTGATTATATAACAGCTTTTTAGAGGCACAAAGTCAGCGAAAGTTTAAAAAAAGAGTTGTTCATTCTCATCTCTGACAAAGGGTGTGAATCTAAAAGGAAGTGAATAAAGATGCACTCATGCAGGAAACACTATACAAGGTAAAAATCAGCTACTAAGCAGAACTGGATGCATCTTGTAAAGTGTTTAGAAATCCAGGTAAGAAGCATATCATGTCCAAAATGAGCAGTTATAACATTAACCTCTAAAATCTGAAAATGTATATTAGAAAATAGCTATGTTATCGTTAAAGAGATTCACACCATGTTCGGGATAAATGTTAGGTAAAAATAGTTCACATTCTACAGTATATACCAATCAACAGTAACAACCAAGCAGGACCTATTTCAACATCCAAGTTCAAAGACAGGGTCCTTGTCCAACTGAATCTATTCAGATACCTACTCCAAAAGTGGAGCATCACTTCTGCTGGGAATCAGGTTGCCAAAACAATCCCAGGCTCCTTGAGTGGTGAGAGAGGACCTTACATATTGTAATAGCGGCTGCTGTGCGCCGCTGTTCCCCTGCTTACCACCATGGTCCCAGGCACCGTGTTCAGTGGTGATCTGATGCCAGTGTTTCCTTTCATCCCTGGCCATAGCATGCTTGCTGCTTGTTTCCTGCAGCATTTCCTTAAGAGCCGGCGCGCCTTACTTGCTGTGCTTTATGGGTTCGATCATGTGTCCTCGCTGACCAATCCTAGACCTCCTGCACATATATAAGTGTTTCAGCCCCCTTCCCAGATGCCTCAGTGTCAAGGTCCTTGTATTCTGCTAAGGTTCTTGATTTCTGCTTATGTTCCTGTGTTACTGACTTGTAGTTGTATTCCTGGATTCTGCTACCTGTTTGATCCCTGCCTGCTAGACTTGACTCTCCTGTTGCTGACTCGGATTGCCTGACCTGTACCTGTGCTGCCTGCCCGGACCTATTGCCTGTTTTGACTTTGCTTCTGCCTCATCCTTCAGTCCTGCACTGTTGCTCCTGGTTATGACTCGGCCTGCTAACAACACCTCTACATCTGGTACCTTGCTCAGGCACCTCCTGGTCCGCCTGGACCAGCTGCCTCATGTGCCAATCCTCCTCAAGAGGTAGCGACCTGGTGTTCCCCTCGGGAAAGTCCATCAGAGGTACTGTAAAGATCAAGGGGTTCACTTAGACACCGCCCTTAGAGGAGGTAGGACACATGGCACAGTGGGTTCGCACCCGCTGGTTTGTGACACATATTCACTGAAGTCCCCTGATGAACTCATGTTTGATGTTCTTTCATGTACATAGGGAAAGCACGTCAGGATGTGTGCTAGAGTTTAGCCTTGCAGGGATAGCCATAGAGAAGTAGGGCCACTCCTTTCGAGGCAATTACTCTGCTTTTAGCCAAAGACATATATCAGAGCATACGGAAAGACATTGTTTGTGGATGCTTCCTATTTGATGCAGAGAAGAAGAGTAAAATACCACTTGATACCCACAAGAATGGAATTTTTGTATCGCTCTGGACAGTAAAGGGGAGATTTAGAAAAACTGGTGCAAAAATAGTCGCTTATGTACAGTAATTGTAATGAGGTGTATGTCCACCCAATGGTATTAGCAAGTTTTCAAAACAGTTATAGGCTGTAGCTGAATGACCCGAAGATGGAGCTTTACTGTAGCATGATGTATGTTATCTATCCCAGGCTAGTTTGTACTGGTTCCCACTTATGTGATATCTTTCTGTGTATGCTATGCAGTTGGGTTATAAATATCCTTGGCAAATTGCTATTGTAACGGCCCTAATAGGTGGGCAGATTTTTTTTTTCATTCATGAGTCATTTGCATTCAAAAGACCTTCAATTACACAAATCAATCGCTAAATATTTTTCACTGTTTGCTCGTTATTGCGATCATTGCTTGTTTGCCCCTAGAGCATTTTATACTGCAAACTAATGGTAGAGTTATGATAAGTTGAGGGGACATGGTGGCTACTAACAATAACCTTTAGTTAGGCAGATTTGTCTAATCCATGGCAAATTAACGTTTTATTGCTGGACACTTGTGACAAAAAAAATTCAAATTTGAACGATTATATGAGAATTGAATCTATAATCGCTCCATCTAATTGGCCCGTTTAAGGTTCTTGGTAACATAATCATGTTAATGAGACGAGTTGTGTTGTGGAAGCAGCCCTTCCTGTAGGAAGAAATCCTTTTAGCACTTCTGAATTTGAACTGTCCCCTTTCAACTATTCATGAACCATTTTTTATGCTGGAGCAAGCAAGCTGATAGCCACCTCTGCACAGATAAGGGCAGATAAGAAAACATAACAAAGTGTGTGAACCAGATAATGGTATCTCAGTTACCTCACTAGCCTCCTTCCCTGAACCCTGTAAGTCTATTTAACATTCATGCTTATATTCTTTCTCATAAAGATGTTTGTACTGTAAATAATTGAAACCCATGTAACATATATGTGCTCATCATTCCATCACACCCATCAACCCAAGAAAGTAGACATGGAACCTCTTCCCATTCCATGTAGCAAAACAGGTATCAATGAGTCATTTGAGATTAGGATTTTTTATTTTTTTACAGAAACAGTTTCACTCTTCTCCATGGATTGTGTCTGCTATTGCAGTTCAGCCCAGTACTAAATCTTTGCCATTTTAAGCCACTGAAAAGATATTTCTAGAGATCTGAAAACCCCTTTAAAGTTATTTTGAGCAGAATGATAAAGGGGTATTCCCATCTGGGACATTTTTGGCACATCTATAAGATATGCTAAAAATGTCTGATAGCTGTGGATCCCAACTCTGGGATCCACTTGTATGTCAAGTATGCTGCCCTGCCGTGAATGGCGAGGATGCTGCACGTTAGAGGCTTTCTCCATTCGCTGCTATAGGTCATCTGAAAATAGCCGAGCGGGCACTAAGCTATTTTCATAAGACTCATAGAAGTGAAAAGAGAAAGTTGCATATGCACAGCATCTTCTCCATTCACAATGAGGCACCATTCTTGAGACAAGAGCAGGTCCAGGGGCGGATTATGTGCATGATAGACCCGGGGCTGTCTACCCAACTTGGGCCTCCCCCTTCATTTTAGTTTAGTTTATTTTTTTGTATGAAGAGGCTGCGGTGCTTCGTGAGTGCCACAGTCTCTTCCTAGGCCATATGAAATCTTCAGACAAAAAAAAAAATACCCAAAATTGCCCTAAACTGAAAAATTTGGTCGCCAAATTTAAAATACATATGACTAAGAACAGAAGTGTTCGAAACGCGTAAATCGAGGAAGAGTGGGAACAGGTGCCACTGTATTTGTACATTTTTGAAATTTGGGGAAATAAAGACCGGGACCGAAAAACATACACAACTGGTGCTGGATCCTTTTCTTTCTACACATGGATATTCATCAGGACTTGCTTGGGTCTGTTCCGTGCACCTATCTACAGGATTGATACGGGTGAGCTGGATTTAACGATTTTTTACTTTAAAATACATATAATTATAATAAAAAGACATGGAGGAAAATACAGCACCACATACCTCTTACATCCAGGGACATCTCATGTCATGTAGACCTTCTCTTTCCTCTTCTCCTCCATTTGACCGAGACCGCCATGGCAAATTCTTTCAGCCATATCTCTTCTCTACAGAGTTTGTAACACAGACACGTTAAATTTTTAAATTTTTCCATCAACCTCCCCATCCTGGTCTCCCCACAGTGTCATCCTGCTGCCACTCCCAATACTGTGCCCGTTGTGCCCCCAATTGCCCCAGGTACTATACTGCTGAAAAAATAGTGACCCTAATGGACATAATTGGGGTCATTTATCAAACTGGTATAAAGTAGAACTGGATTTCCAAAAGAGCTGTTAAAAATCAAAGGTGGAACCTGATTGGCTGCTATGTGCTACTAAGCCAGTTCTACTTTACACCAGTTTAATAAATTACCCCAAATGTCCCTATAGTGTCTACAGCAATTATAATGGCCCCTAGAGTGTCCCCAGTAATAATAACACCCTATATCGTGCTCCAGGTAATAATCCCAGTATAGTGTCCACAAAAATAATAGAATTGCCCCTACAGTGCCTCCCCAATAGCAATGCCCCCATATAGTAATTTCCCCCACACTGCCCCCATATAGTAGTTTGCCCCACACAGTAATTTCCCCCACATAGTAATTTGCCCCACACTGACCCACATCGTAATTTCCACCACACTGCCCCCACACAGTAATTTCCCCCACACTGCCCCAACACAGTAGTTTCCCCCACACAGTAATTTCCCTCACACTTCCCCCATATAGTATTTTCTCCCACACTGCCTCATATAGTAATTTGCCCCCACATAGCAATTTCCCCCACACTGTCCCCACACAGTAGTTTCCCCCACATTGCCCGCACACAGTAGTTTCCCCCACACTTCCCCACATAGTAATTTCCCTCACACTGCCCCCACATAGTAGCTTCCCCCACACTGCCCCCACATAGTAGTTTCCCTCACACTGCCCCCACATAGTAGTTTCCCCCCACACTGCCCCACATAGTAGTTTCCCCCCACACTGCCCCACATAGTAGTTTCCCCCACACTGCCCCACATAGTAGTTTACCCCACACTGCCCCACATAGTAGTTTCCCCCACACTGCCCCACATAGTAGTTTCCCCCACACTGCCCCACATAGTAGTTTCCCCCAAACTGCCCCACATAGTAGTTTCCCCCCACACTGCCCCACATAGTAGTTTCCCCCACACTGCCCTACATAGTAGTTTACCCCACACTGCCCCACATAGTAGTTTACCCCACACTGCCCCACATAGTAGTTTCCCCCACACTGCCCCACATAGTAGTTTCCCCCACACTGCCCCACATAGTAGTTTCCCCCACACTGCCCCACATAGTAATTTCCACCACACTGCCTCACATAGTAATTTGCCCCCACATAGTAATCCCTCCCATAATAATTTGCCCGCACATAGTAGTACCTTCCATAATAATTTGGCCCCACACAGCCCCCACATATTAATCCTTCCATAATAATTTCCCCCCACATAGTAATTTGCCCCAGTATAGTAATTTCCCCCTGATGTACTCGGTCTTTTCACTAATATGTCCTCCTGTGTGTCCCCACCACACATGTCCCCCAAAGGCACATGAAAAAATAAATAAATAAATAAAATTAAAAGCTAAATACTCACCTATGGCCAGGGCCAGGCGCTTGCTCGCAGAGGAAGGTGGGATGATGCAGGTGCGCACACGTCACAGTGCTGCATCCTGGCACAGGCGCACATGACATCATCACATCCGCCTGCCCCGGGATTTCACTACCGCACAGGCCTCAGGCCTACTAGGCCTGAAGCCTACGGCGGTGATCGGCGGCGGGGCAGGGAACTATGCGCTTCCGTACCCTGCCGCAGTATGTGGGAGTTCGGGTCGGCGTTGGGCCCCCAAACGCCCCTATTGTAATCCGCCACTGAGCAGGTCCTACAGGTGGAAGGATTTAAAGTGTACTCATTCCAATTACAGCGCCTCGGAAGAGTCCTGTATTGTTACTTTTCGTCACTACCTCCCCGAGTCGGGAGTGGGTAATTTGCGTGCCTGCTGCCTTTCTAGGATGTCATAGATTGTTGACTGCTTTGAGACCTCAAAACAAGTGTTCCTTTCTGCATAGGGTAAATTTTTTGAAAAATAACAGGAAATAACCGAACAGATAATGAAGATATCTTAAAAAGTTTTCTGACTATACTGTATATCCATGTTAATCCAAGGTGAAGATTTACTTTAGCCCCTTGCCCAAATAAAAAAATCACTTGAATACTATTATTATATACGTGCAGTTTTACTGTGTTGATACTTGAATAAACAGTATGAAATGTAATTTTATTAAAAGAAAGCTTAATAAGGTTTCAGTGAAGGTTATCTTTTAATTAACACTACTGACAAGTATATAAAGGAAGAGGAAATGAATTCTGTTCTGCAGCCAAGATGCAATTATCTCTGATTATTATGGGATGAAGTCAATGCTGCAACCGTTTCTTCTCTATGATTCCTCTGTATTGGGATCATTATAGTGCATGCTATTTACAATATACAATAAATGAAACAATCTCTTTCTAAGCAAGGCTCCAAATGCTCATGATGCTATGAATGCATTTATGTGTAACTTAATATTTTGCATAGGAATCTCCTATTATTTCCGTGATGTCACTCAGTTTTAGAAACATGGTAATAGTATCTGCTCATGTATTACCTGACTTCATTCTTACAAGCCTGGTGTGGATTACATGGATTTACACTACAGAAATAAAAACAGTTTATTTATAGTGTGACAGTATCATTGGAAAAAGCATTGTTGTCTCTCTTATAGAGTGCTACAGAATCATGAGATCTACTGGATATGAATGGGGAGGAAGGGGGTATAACTGATCAAATTACAATGTTCAGTTAGATACATTTTAGTCTATTTCATCCTGATTTATATGTGAATATGGCAGTTGAGAAAGATTATGTTTAGGCCTAATTTGCCCAAGGATATATTTCAATATGCAGTACATTCCGTGTTGCATTATAGTAATCTTTTGGACCCCTTAACAACCAGTGGCCAATGTCATAGATCCTATTTTGACTCATATAGTAGGCGACATTCACATGACCATTAAAAAAGGCAGCTGAAAATGGAAAAATGGCCTGTTTTTAAAGGGTATTTTTAATGGGTGCTTTCAAAAAGATGGCCATTAAAAACAGCCCTCTTCAATTGTATGTCAGCAGTTGGTCCATGAAAAATGGCCCAAATTGAACATGTCCTATTTTTTGACAGCCGTTTTTTACTGGCCCTTAAAAATGGTCATGTGCATAAGCCAATTGTCACGCATCAGAGTGGGGGTAACTCTAATCCGTGGGATGTCAATATGAAAGATATCTGCTAGGCCAGGACAGGAATCAGGGAGCAGGTCACCTCCTATTACATCCTGTCACGGAACCATGAACCAGACGTACAACAAGAGATAAGTGAAAATAAGAAGGCTTTATTGAAAATAAAGCTGTAAAGCAAAAGTCCAAACGGATGGTGAAACCGAGCAGAGTCTTTGCGAAGCCAGAGGTCAGGAACCAGAAGGGTAGTCAGACGAAGCCAGGATCAGGAACCAGCAGGGTAGTCAGACGAAGCCAGGATCAGGAACCAGCAGGGTAGTCAGACGAAGCCAGGATCAGGAACCAGCAGGGTAGTCAGACGAAGCCAGGATCAGGAACCAGAAGCAGCAGCAGTCTTAGAAGCATGTGAACACAAGAGGACCAAGCAAGGAACTGAAGCCACAGACCTCCTATATATATGAGCTAGGCATCCAGCTCCTCCCAGGGGAAGGAGGAGCCGCAGGGTGGAAGGCTACAAGAAACCCAGGACCCAAGGTGGCCGCCAGTACATGTCTAACGAAGGAGAGCAGCAAGCAGGTAAGACCATGACAGTACCTCCCCCTCAAGGGCCCCTCCTCCGCGGAGCACAAAACGGTTTCTGAGGGAAGCGTGCGTGGAAGGCTCGGAGCAAGGCAGGAGCATGGACATCTGCGGAGGGAACCCAGGAACGCTCCTCTGGACCATAACCACGCCAATGGACCAAAAACTGCAACCGACCGCGGACCAGGCGTGAGTCCAGGATATTGCTCACCTCATATTCCTCACGATTGCCCACTTGGACCGGACGAGGCCGAGGAACCGAGGAAGTGAAACGATTACACACCAGTGGCTTCAACAGGGAGACATGAAACACGTTGGAGATCCGCATGCCAGGAGGAAGCGCAAGGGCATAGGCTACCGGGTTTACCCTGCGAAGCACTCGGAAGGGACCAACAAAGCGAGGCGCCAGCTTGGGAGTGGGCACTCGAAGGTTGAGGTTGCGGGTGGACAACCATACACGGTCTCCGACCTGGTAGGAAGGAGCAGGCGCTCGTCTGCGATCAGCCTGGAATCTCTGGCGCTGCGCAGAGACCTCAAGGGACTTCTGGATCTGTACCCAAGAAGCACGTAGGACGGAAAGGTGATCCTCCACAGCCGGAATATCCTGGGGAGAGAATACCTCCGGTAACACGGCAGGTTGGAACCCATAATTGGCCATGAAGGGAGACGTCCCAGAGGAAGAGTTCACCGCCGTGTTCCTGGCAAACTCAGCCCAAGGCAGGAGGTCAACCCAATTGTCTTGGTGATCGGAGACATAGCAACGAAGGAATTGCTCCAAGGCCTGATTGGATCGTTCTGCGGCCCCATTGGACTGAGGGTGGTAGGCCGAGGAGAAGGAGAGATGAATCCCCAACTGGGAGCAAAAGGCGCGCCAGAACCTGGACACAAACTGACTCCCCCGATCCGACACAATCTCCTTAGGCAAACCGTGCAACCGGAAGACCTCCCTGGCAAAAATCGTGGCCAACTCTTGTGCAGAGGGTAACTTCTTGAGAGGAACACAGTGGCACATTTTGGAAAACCGATCCACAATCATGAGAATGACCGTATGGCCTCGGGATGCAGGGAGGTCCACAATGAAATCCATCCCCAGGTGTGACCATGGGCGCTCCCCGGTGGCTATGGGTTGCAGAAGGCCCAACGGAAGGTGCCGAGGGGACTTACTCTGGGCACAAACGGAGCATGCCGCTACATATGCGGCGATGTCGGAACGTAGGGAAGGCCACCAGAACAGACGTGAAACAGCCCAGGACAGCTGATTCTTTCCAGGATGCCCCACGGTCTTGGAGTTATGGTAGGTTCGCAACAACCGAGTGCGCAACTCCTCAGGCACAAAACATCTGCCGTTGGGTCTCCCAGAGGGAGCACCAGATTGAGCCGCCAAAATCTGCTCACCCAGGGGAGAGGTCAGGCTGGTGCGAATGGCGGCCAGGATCTGATTCGGAGGTATGACCGAAGTCGGAATCGACTCCTCCCTGGACAGCTCGGAGTACTGCCGTGATAAGGCATCCGCCCTGATGTTCTTGGAACCGGGTAGGTAGGAGACCACGTAATTAAAACGTGACAAGAACAGAGCCCATCTGGCCTGACGTGGTGTCAATCTCTTGGCCTCAGAAAGGTAGGTCTGATTCTTGTGGTCCGTCAGGATGAGAACCGGAACCACCGAACCCTCGAGCAAGTGCCTCCATTCTTTAAGGGCCTGCACGATGGCCAATAACTCCCTGTCACCAATCTGATAGTTGCACTCCGCGGAAGACAGTTTCCGGGAGTAAAACCCACAAGGAAGCAGAGGACCCTCTGGTGTTCTACGCTGAGACAGAAGGGCGCCTACTCCCGTCTCAGACGCGTCCACCTCGAGGACAAAGGGCAACCCAGGGTTGGGATGCGACAGAATCGGAGCCGACACAAAGGCGGACTTTAGGGCCTCAAAAGCTCGGATGGCCTCGAGCGGCCAGACCTGGGAATTACTGCCCTTCCTGGTCAGATCCGTGAGAGGCTTGGCCAGCATGGAAAAGTCCCTGATGAACTTCCGATAATAATTGGCGAAGCCCAAAAAGCGCTGCAGGGAACGAAGACCACTGGGCTGGGGCCACTGTAAGACAGCCGAAACCTTCTCAGGATCCATGGAGAACCCCTCAGCGGAAATGATGTAACCTAAGAAGGTTACCTGGGATCGGTGAAATTCGCATTTCTCAAGCTTACCGAACAGCTTGTTCTCTCGTAACCGTTGCAACACTCGTCTGACATCCAGAATGTGGGCCTCCATGGATTCAGAATATACCAAGATGTCATCCAAATAGACTACCACACACTGCTGCAACAGGTCACGGAAAACATCGTTGATGAATTCCTGAAAGACTGCGGGCGCATTGCACAACCCAAAGGGCATAACCAAGGATTCGTAATGACCGGTCCTGGTGTTAAACGCGGTCTTCCACTCATCGCCCGCCTTGATCCTTACCAGGTTATATGCCGCCCTCAGGTCGAGTTTGGTAAAGACCGTGGCCCCTTTAAGGCGATCGAACAGCTCGGAAATCAAGGGTATCGGGTAAGCGTTCTTGATCGTGATGCGATTGAGACCCCTGTAATCGATGCAAGGCCTCAACTCACCGCCCTTCTTTTTCACAAAGAAAAATCCAGCCCCTGCCGGGGACGAAGATTTGCGAATGTGTCCGCGTGAAAGCGCCTCCCTCACGTACTCCTCCATGGCCTCATTCTCCGCTACCGACAGTGGATAGACTTTGCCACGAGGAGGAACGGCACCAGATTGTAACTCTATGGCACAATCGTATGGGCGGTGCGGAGGTAGGGCAACCGCGCGCACCTTATCGAATACATCCCGGTACTCCTCGTATTCAGGAGGCAACAGAGAGTCCGAGGAAGTACACAGCAACTTGACAGACCCATGGATGCAACTAGCCCCACACTGCGGTGACCACGAGAGGATCTCGACCGATCTCCAATCGAAAGTCGGATTATGCTTCTGGAGCCAGGGGTACCCCAAGACCACCGAGTAGTGTGGAGACGAAATAACCTGGAGGCAGACCGACTCTCTGTGAACGGCACCAATGGCTATCCCCACTGGAAGGGTCTCATGAGTCACGTGTGGCGGCAGAAGGGGTCTGCCGTCTATCGCCTCAAGAGCCAGTGGGGAACCTCGAGCCTGCAGAGGAATGGAATTGGCGGCAGCGAACACACTATCAATGAACAAACCACCAGCACCAGAGTCCACCAACGCCTGGGTCGTCACCGAGCCCCCGACCCAGGAGAGGACAACAGTGATCAGTGGTTTGTCAACACGGGAAACCGGGGACGAGGAGACTCCACCCAAGATCTGCCCCCGACAGGATCTCAGGGTACGAGCGTTTCCCGGACGGTTCGGACATGCCAACCGAAAATGCCCACCGAGACCACAGTACATGCATCGGCCCTCGCGTCTCCGGAGTGCCCTCTCCCCCTCGGACAGGCGAGCAAACCCCAGCTGCATGGGTTCACCCCCAGACAAGTCATCCCCAGGAGGCGTGGGAGGAGAGGGAGGCACGGGTGGGACAGCAAACGTAGGCACCAATCTGTTAGAAGACCTCCGCAGGTTCTCCTTAAAGGAAGGTCTCTCCCTGAGTCTGGTGTCAATCAAAATCAGGAAAGAAATAAGAGACTCGAGCTCAACTGGTAGGTCCTTAGCTGCAACCTCATCTTTCAAGGCATCCGAGAGACCATGAGAGAAAGCAGCGACCAGAGCCTCATTATTCCAGCCCACCTCTGCTGCCAGGGTACGAAACTCAATGGCGTATTCAGCTACGGATCGTGAACCCTGTCTGATGGACATAAGGAGCTTCGCAGCAGAGGCAGCACGAGCCGGCACATCGAATACCTTCCGAAGAGAAGCAACAAAACCGGAAAACTCGGCAACCACCGGATTGTTGTTCTCCCATAAAGGGCTGGCCAAGGCCTTGTCCGAGAGCAGCGAGATCAAGAAGCCCACCTTTGATCTCTCAGTAGGAAAGGCATGTGGCAGCAACTCGAAATAAATGCCCACCTGGTTAAGGAAACCTCGGCACTGAGTTGGCTCTCCCCCAAAGCGCTGTGGAAGAGGGGCAGAACCGGTCATACCCCGAAACACCGCAGGCGCAACAACAGGTGTCGGGGTAGACTCTGGCGCAACAACCGGAGCGGCAGTAGGAGCGAGCCCAGGAGCGACAACCGACCCATCGGCAACGGGAGCGAAATGAGCCGTGCGTTCAAGCAGGGTTTGCAACGCCACAGCGAACCGACCCAACAGGTGATCCTGCTGATCAAGTCTGGCAACCAGCGTGGGTAGCGAGGATGGCCCTGTACCGTCAGAATTCATGGCTTGGTCCTAATGTCACGGAACCA
This sequence comes from Bufo bufo, assembly GCF_905171765.1. Lineage (NCBI taxonomy): Eukaryota > Metazoa > Chordata > Amphibia > Anura > Bufonidae > Bufo > Bufo bufo. The sequence continues at coordinate 353,866,805 of NC_053393.1, forward strand.
TGAACCAGACGTACAACAAGAGATAAGTGAAAATAAGAAGGCTTTATTGAAAATAAAGCTGTAAAGCAAAAGTCCAAACGGATGGTGAAACCGAGCAGAGTCTTTGCGAAGCCAGAGGTCAGGAACCAGAAGGGTAGTCAGACGAAGCCAGGATCAGGAACCAGCAGGGTAGTCAGACGAAGCCAGGATCAGGAACCAGCAGGGTAGTCAGACGAAGCCAGGATCAGGAACCAGCAGGGTAGTCAGACGAAGCCAGGATCAGGAACCAGAAGCAGCAGCAGTCTTAGAAGCATGTGAACACAAGAGGACCAAGCAAGGAACTGAAGCCACAGACCTCCTATATATATGAGCTAGGCATCCAGCTCCTCCCAGGGGAAGGAGGAGCCGCAGGGTGGAAGGCTACAAGAAACCCAGGACCCAAGATGGCCGCCAGCACATGTCAAACGAAGGAGAGCAGCAAGCAGGTAAGACCATGACACATCCCTGATTCTGACCCTGTCTCCTAGCCGTATGAGCCGACCCTGATGGTAGGAGCGCTCATATTCAGGAACCTAAGATCCCTACTAGCCCTTAGGGTGGCCCTGGACTAGGAGCAGAGTAAGACAACCTGTTCCTCCACATCACGGACGAACAGGAGTCTCAGTGGCCAGGCTGCAAGGAAAGGGGCACATGTACAGCATATGACAATGGCAGGTAAGTAAACAAGTATTACACGTACCTGCCACAGACACACAGCCTGGAACCCATGCACGAGAGCTGCTGTCCACAAGAACACAAACGGACACAGCCCACACCACACAACACACAGGAACCCAGGACCATAAGCTGCTATAAAGATAAAGACACCACTAGACATATAACAATACAAGTACAATAATGTCTAACATAACTTATGACCACAAGGGTGGCCCTCACTGGCAGATGGTATATAACCAGAAGGATGACTCCAGCTAACCATGGCTGAAGTACCCCTCAGATACAGGTATCCAGCGGAAGCTAAATAGCCCAAGTAGCCGCACCCACACACAGACACACCCAGTGTTCACACACTAAGAAGGGAGTTAACCCTTCCTACACCACGCAAGGGAAGAAAGACACTTAAAGGGGAAGTGTACAAATAACTATCAAACTGCAGCTGTTACCACCGGCAACGACATGCGTGGCAACCATGTCCTGGGAAGCAGCCAGAAGGCCGAGACACTGCCACCACATGTACACAACACCACACGTTGCCACGGACAACCGCAAGTGACGAAAAGTGTCACAATGCACACATACAGAACCTCATGCACAACAAACCGGGAAAGTGCACACATACACACACACATAGCCAGAGGCGACTGACCGCACGCATCAACAGTGAGGCACCTAGCAACCAGCTCAGGCTGCTACACTGCCAACAAACACCTGTTGTCCGCAGCAACCGCACTTGAGGCAAACTACTAGCACCCCCCAGCTGCGGTTGATAAAACACCCAGACCGCGGGCAACTGCATGCGGCTCCCAAGGAGTCACGACCATGCACATGGGCGTGACACCAATAGACCTCAATGGTTCTGAAAATGGGTGTTAAAGCTGAGAAATATATTTTTTTTTAAAAATAGTGGTAGGTTGTGGTGGCTCACTAGCAAGTAGTTAAGGTATGGTGCTGCAAGCTCATATAGAGGGAATCACCCCACCCTCTCTTAAAGGCAAATGTAGTAATAGGAAAATGAGCGAGCACTCATACACTTGGCAACCAAATTGACATGTGCAGAAAATATTTATTAAATCCCCATAAAATACAAGTAATAAAATTTATAAGAACAATGTAGCAATAATATACAACATTACAGTCACATATATTGTGGTAGATATGATCGACACTATATTCATATGACTCAATAGTGTCGATAAATTCAATAATATATATCACACCAAAAAACTTCAAGTATATGCTGTTATTTGGGAAGAGGGGGTATTATCTTCTAGCGCTCTATCCCAATTTGGAAAACTGAATGTCACTGAAAATGCTGTAGGTGTATTCACTGGGAGCGCAATATGTTCATAAAGTGTCCACAGGAATCCTGATAATGTGAAAAGTCTCTTATAGCATATCCTTTTAAGCTGGATATGAGCTTTGGATTGAAGAAAACTTTAAATCGATGTTTGGCTTACCGTCTAGCGTCTGCTGTCTCCCTATTGCTTCAATGGAGCTTTAAATATTTGCCGGCTTATTCAGTCGCTCCATACAGCAAGCTGGTTTAAATTTCGCGGGAGTTCCAAAGATCGCAGGAGTTACCACTCTGTTCCGCAATTTCCTTTGGTGCAGCTTTCAATGATAAGAATAGTTAATCCTTTACTGTAGAGATTTTCTTCTGTATGGCCATACAGTATTATAGGAGGCTTTTCAATGCAGGTACATCACTTGTTTCACCATACGCGTTACGGTGAAATCTACCCGTAACGCGTATGGTGAAACAAGTGATGTACCTGCATTGAAAAGCCTCCTATAATACTGTATGGCCATACAGAAGAAAATCTCTACAGTAAAGGATTAACTATTCTTATCGTTGAAAGCTGCACCAAAGGAAATTGCGGAACAGAGTGGTAACTCCTGCAATCTTTGGAACTCCCGCAAAATTTAAACCAGCTTGCTGTATGGAGCGACTGAATAAGCCGGCAAATATTTAAAGCTCCATTGAAGCAATAGGGAGACAGCAGACGCTAGACGGTAAGCCAAACATCGATTTAAAGTTTTCTTCAATCCAAAGCTCATATCGAGCTTAAAAGGATATGCTATAAGAGACTTTTCACATTATCAGGATTCCTGTGGACACTTTATGAACATATTTCGCTCCCAGTGAATACACCTACAGCATTTTCAGTGACATTCAGTTTCCCAAATTGGGATAGAGCGCTAGAAGATAATACCCCCTCTTTCCTAAATAACAGCATATACTTGAAGTTTTTTGGTGTGATATATATTATTGAATTTATCGACACTATTGAGTCATATGAATATAGTGTCGATCATATCTACCACAATATATGTGACTGTAATGTTGTATATTATTGCTACATTGTTCTTATAAATGTTATTACTTGTATTTTATGGGGATTTAATAAATATTTTCTGCACATGTCAATCTGGTTGCCAAGTGTATGAGTGCTCGCTCATTTTCCTATTACTACATTTTTTTTAAAGCTTCTCTTTGTGTCCCAGGATGTCATCTATATTCCCCTTCATCCTCCACACTGTTCTTGACAAGCAGTAAGATACCTGGTGGAGTAGGAGCCCCCCTGCTGGGTCCTGTCTGCACTGGCAAAAAGAGATTGAAAAGCCTCACCCCTTGAATAAGCTCCACCCATTCAGTCCACCTCCATCCAAAAATGGAGCAGATCGGCAGGAGTTTAACTCATTTGTTCTTTGGGGGATTTCAAGTACTGCTTGTGTCAGGATCATGCTTGTTCATTAGGCTCAAACAGGTCTGGTCATTAAGAGGTTATTGAATAATGTTAATTGCATCTTACAAATTATTGTTTAACATGGTGTTATTGTTACATATCTGGATTATAGTCCTGTATGTAAAAATTGTGTAAGAAACCAAACAGGCAGAACAGTTAAAGTCTGCAGGGCCATAGATCCTTTATATATAAATTATCAGAATGAGTGTGAATGGTCAGGCCCCAACTGATCAGACATTGATGACATATATACAATTGTTATGCCATCAATGCCTGTTAACAGAATATCGCTTTAGAGGTGCAGTACCCCAGTACAGGGGGTATCTGCAATAGTTTGTGCTGTTATTAAATGTTATGAAATGTAATGTAGATCCAGCATGGCCTGGTATGGTTGGAAGGGACAGGTTTAATCAAGTGGGCTGGTCCTACTTCCCGACTAGAGATAGAGAAAAGAGACTAGTGTTTAATGGTTGAGGAAGCCAATCCATGTGCTACCTCTCCTTAGCCTCCTTAGAAAGAGAGAAAGAAGAACTTCTTCATGGTCAGGCATAGGAGTTAGCAAAGTAACTTGAGGCTACGGCTAGCCATACTTCACTGCCTTCACTGCTTCTGAGGGGTTACAGTTAAGACACCCGTCACACTTAACCCCATCCTGGCCTGATGTGCCTCTAAAGACCTGTATCCAGCAATGGACACTACAACCATAATTGTCAGACTACAGTTTTCCAGACAGAGATTCTAGTGATAGACACTTTGGCAAAATAATATACAAGGAGTGCCATTATTTGCTACTTTACCAGCCTCCAGATCTCGCTATCTGGGGTAAAAAATTTCACTGTGTTCACATTACACACAGTAAAAAGAGACATTTATCTTCCCACCTCTGGCCTGGTTTTCTGAATCCTACACCATATGCTAGCCATTGCACTCTACACGCCCTGCCTTACACCCATCTATACACATAACCTCAAGGGCACCCCAGATACCATCAGACAGCAGCCCCAGAATCAGGGTGTGCCCCGAGTGGAAAAAAGGGTGACCCCTCCTTCCACTGCACTAGCCCTAGGCAGCAATGGAGAGAGAACAGCCACTGTTATACAGGGAGTGCAGAATTATTAGGCAAGTTGTATTTTTGAGGATTAATTTTATTATTGAACAACAACCATGTTCTCAATGAACCCAAAAAACTCATGAATATCAAAGCTGAATATTTTTGGAAGTAGTTTTTAGTTTGTTTTTAGTTTTAGCTATTTTAGGGGGATATCTGTGTGTGCAGGTGACTATTACTGTGCATAATTATTAGGCAACTTAACAAAAAACAAATATATACCCATTTCAATTATTTATTTTTACCAGTGAAACCAATATAACATCTCAACATTCACAAATATACATTTCTGACATTCAAAAACAAAACAAAAACAAATCAGTGACCAATATAGCCACCTTTCTTTGCAAGGACACTCAAAAGCCTGCCATCCATGGATTCTGTCAGTGTTTTGATCTGTTCACCATCAACATTGCGTGCAGCAGCAACCACAGCCTCCCAGACACTGTTCAGAGAGGTGTACTGTTTTCCCTCCTTGTAAATCTCACATTTGATGATGGACCACAGGTTCTCAATGGGGTTCAGATCAGGTGAACAAGGAGGCCATGTCATTAGATTTTCTTCTTTTATACCCTTTCTTGCCAGCCACGCTGTGGAGTACTTGGACGCGTGTGATGGAGCATTGTCCTGCATGAAAATCATGTTTTTCTTGAAGGATGCAGACTTCTTCCTGTACCACTGCTTGAAGAAGGTGTCTTCCAGAAACTGGCAGTAGGACTGGGAGTTGAGCTTGACTCCATCCTCAACCCGAAAAGGCCCCACAAGCTCATCTTTGATGATACCAGCCCAAACCAGTACTCCACCTCCACCTTGCTGGCGTCTGAGTCGGACTGGAGCTCTCTGCCCTTTACCAATCCAGCCACGGGCCCATCCATCTGGCCCATCAAGACTCACTCTCATTTCATCAGTCCATAAAACCTTAGAAAAATCAGTCTTGAGATATTTCTTGGCCCAGTCTTGACGTTTCAGCTTGTGTGTCTTGTTCAGTGGTGGTCGTCTTTCAGCCTTTCTTACCTTGGCCATGTCTCTGAGTATTGCACACCTTGTGCTTTTGGGCACTCCAGTGATGTTGCAGCTCTGAAATATGGCCAAACTAGTGGCAAGTGGCATCTTGGCAGCTGCACGCTTGACTTTTCTCAGTTCATGGGCAGTTATTTTGCGCCTTGGTTTTTCCACACGACCCTGCGACCCTGTTGACTATTTTGAATGAAACGCTTGATTGTTCGATGATCACGCTTCAGAAGCTTTGCAATTTTAAGAGTGCTGCATCCCTCTGCAAGATATCTCACTATTTTTGACTTTTCTGAGCCTGTCAAGTCCTTCTTTTGACCCATTTTGCCAAAGGAAAGGAAGTTGCCTAATAATTATGCACACCAGATAAAGGGTGTTGATGTCATTAGACCACACCCCTTCCCATTACAGAGATGCACATCACCTAATATGCTTAATTGGTAGTAGGCTTTCGAGCCTATACAGCTTGGAGTAAGACAACATGCATAAAGAGGATGATGTGGTCAAAATACTCATTTGCCTAATAATTCTGCACGTAGTGTAGACTGTGTCATAACAGGAGCCACTACAACTCCCATCCTCTTCTCCTCATGGGCTCGCTGCCTAGGGATTTGTAGAACAAAGCTATGGCATAATGGCATATGCTATAGCTATGGCTATGGCATAATGTCAAGAATCATAGTTTTGTACATACCACAAAGAATATAAGGTACATACAGTATGTGTAAGTTTCTGCGACTCCGGAATTCTTTCATTCTTTCTTGGTCCACTCTTTGGCATGGGCTTGTAATAGTCATATGCTACAAGAAATGGCTCTAAGGGCTCCATGTGGCCTTCAAGTGATATTGTTGCCACCCTATATATAGCATGAGGTAACTGCATATGAAATGTTAAGTCCTCGTATGACTGGTACAAATTTTCATTGCTTAAAGGGGTATTCACATCTTGCCAATCATATTTAGTGTCACAGATAATGACAGGGGCAAGGCAAGTATTGGCATTTGCCCCTCATGGTGTCATTGAGACACAGCATGTTCTTGTATGGTTTTCTCCCGTTGCTCAAGTTAGCTGGCAACAAGGACAGCTTTTTGATTGGCCAGGATGGTTGCTGACTGGTTTCTGGACATTCAAGGACTTCGTTTTAATTGGCCAAAATGGTTGCTGACCAGTTCCCGGGCATTGTGCTATTTTTAACCTTTGAGGTGGATTGGACAAGGGCCATTTGTGGTGGGAATTTGGGGTATCTATGGAGGTCACCTACCATGAGGAGAGCTGTCATCGTCTGAAGATCCAAGCAGGAAGATCGTCTCCCGCCCGCCCTCCCGATTTTTGTCGCGGTCTTGTTAAACAGAGGGGGTTAGTCGCCCAGTCTTCTGGGTGGACCGAGGATCAGTTAACCCCTTAAGGACACAGCCCTATTTCACCTTAAGGACCAGGCCATTTTTTGCAAATCTGACCAGTGTCACTTTAAGTGCTCATAACTTTAAAACGCTTTGACTTACCCAGGCCGTTCTGAGATTGTTTTTTCGTCACATATTGTACTTCATGACACTGCTAAAATTGGGTCAAAAAAGTTAATTTTTTTGCATAAAAAAATACAATTTTTACCAAACATTTTGAAAAATTAGCAAATTTCAAAGTTTCAGTTTCTCTACTTCTGTAATACATAGTAATACCCCCAAAAATTGTGATGACTTTACATTCCCCATATGTCTACTTCATGTTTGTGGCATTTTGGGAATGATATTTTATTTTTTGGGGATGTTACAAGGCTTAGAAGTTTAGAAGCAAATTTTGAAATTTTTCAGAAATCTTCAAAATCCCACTTTTTATGGACCAGTTCAGGTTTGAAGTCATATTGTGAGGCTTACATAACAGAAACCACCCAAAATGACCCCATTCTAGAAACTACACCCCTCAAGGTATTCAAAACAGTTTTTTCAAACTTTATTAACCCTTTAGGTCTTCCACAAGAGTTAATGGCAGATTGAGAAACAATTTCCCCCAAAAAAAATTCCGGAAAATTTTCCAATATAATAAATTTTTTCCAGGAGTAAAACAAGGGTTAACTGCCAAACAACACTCAAAATGGGTTGCCCTGATTCTGTAGTTTGCAGAAACACCCCATATGTGGTCGTAAACTACTGTTTGGCCGAACGGGAGCACATAGAAGGAGGGGAACACCATATGGGTTTTGGAAGGCAGATTTTGCAGGACTGGTTTTGTTTATACCATGTCCAATTTGAAGCCCCCTGTTGTACCCCTAGAATAGAAATTTCAAAAAAGTGACTCCATCTAAGAAAGTACACCCCTCAAGGTATTCAAAACTGTTTTTTACAAACTTTGTTAACCCTTTAGGTGTTTCACAAGAGTTAATGGCAGATGAAGAAACAATTTCGAAATTTCTATTTTTTGGAAAATTTTCCAATATAATCAATTTTTTCCAGGAGTAAAACAAGGGTTAACTGCCAAACAACACTCAAAATGGGTTGCCCTGATTCTGTAGTTTGCAGAAACACCTCATATGTGGTCGTAAACTACTGTTTGGCCGAACGGGAGCACATAGAAGGAGGGGAACGCCATATGGGTTTTGGAAGGCAGATTTTGCAGGACTGGTTTTGTTTATACCATGTCCCATTTGAAGCCCCCTGTTGCACCCCTAGAATAGAAATTTCAAAAAAGTGACTCCATCTAAAAAAGTACACCCCTCAAGGTATTCAAAACTGGGTTTACAAACTTTGTTAACCCTTTAGGTGTTCCACAAGAGTTAATGGCAGATGGAGAAACAATTTCGAAATTTCTATTTTTTGGAAAATTTTCCAATATAATCAATTTTTTCCAGGAGTAAAACAAGGGTTAACTGCCAAACAACACTCAAAATGGGTTGCCCTGATTCTGTAGTTTGCAGAAACACCCCATATGTGGTCGTAAACTACTATTTGGCTAAACGGCAGGACATAGAAGAAGGGGAATGTCATATGGTTTTTGGAAGGCAGATTTTGCTGGACTGGTTTATTTACACCATGTACCCTTTCAAGCCCCCTGATGCACCCCTAGAGTAGAAACTCCAAAAAAAAGCGACCCCATCTAGGAAACTACGGGATAAGGTGGTTGTTGTTTTGGGACTATTTTAGGGGTAAATTTGATTTTTGGTTGCTCTATATTACTCTTTTTGAGGCAATGTAACAAAAAAATTTAATTCTAAAATTGTTTCTACATTCGCTATTTAGTTTTGTGGAACACCTAAAGGGTTAACATAGTTTGTAAAGTAACTTTTGAATACCTTGAGGGGTGTAGTTTCTTAGATGGGGTCACTTTTTTGGAGTTTCTAGTCTAGGCTACATCAGGGGGGGCTTCTAATGGGACATGGTGTCAAAAAGAAAACTGTCCATCAAAATCTGCCTTCCAGAAACCATATGGAGTTCCCTTCGTTCTATGCCCTGCCGTGCGGCTATATAGCCATTTACGATTACATATGGGGTGTTTCTGCAAACTACAGAATCGGGGCAATAAATATTTAGTTTTGTTTGGCTGTTAACCCTTGCTTTAGTACCGGCAAAATGGATTCAAATTGAAATTTTGCCCAAAAATGGGTGTTTTGGCACCGTTTTTATTTTATATTTTTAACACCGTTCATCCGAGGCGTTTGGTCAAAAGTTATTTTTATAGCGACGACTTTTACGCACGCGACGATGCCCAATATGTATGGCTCTCAGACTTTGGAGACACTAAGCAGGCATCCTAAAACTGCGGCCCTCCAGATGTTGTAAAACTACAATTCCCACCATGCCCTGCTGATGGCTGTAGGTTGTCTGGGCATGCTGGGAGTTATAGTTTTACAACATCTGGAGGGCCGCAGTTTGAGGATGCCTGCACTAAAACTAATATTTTTTGGGGAAAGAAAAATTGTTTCTGTGTCTCCAAAGTCTGAGAGACATAGTTTTTTATGTTCTCTAGTGGACTGTTGGGGATTATAAAAATTTAGTACTCCATGGAAGTGTGATACTCCCTGAAGCAACCGATAACGCAGAGGCCCGGATGATTGGGGCACGTGTCACACTGAGTGGTGGTGTCCTTCCGTATCCCCCTCTTGTGACACACTCTGCACTTTTTTTGGGTTCGTCCCTTCTTTCCAGTATGGGGGACCACACCTGGAAAGTGTTGGCCAGGGACGATCCGGGCGCCTCCAGTTCCCGAGGTACTCCGGCTTGCTCTTTCCCGGTCCGAAAAGATCAGGGCCTTGAGGACTGCCTCATAGAATTGGAGGAATGTCCCTGTGCTGCCAGCGCTTCGGGATAGTACAAAAGAGTTGTACATGGCAACCTGCACCAAGTAGACCGCAACTTTTTTGTACCATGCCCGGGTTTTGTGCATGGCATTATATGGCTTGAGGACTTGATCAGAGAGATCAACTCCTCCCATATACCGATTGTAGTCGACGATACAATCGGGCTTGAGGACCGTTGCCGCGGTACCTCGCACAGGGACTGGGGTAATGCTGTTACTGTGGATTGTGGACAGCATAAGGACATCCCTCTTGTCCTTATACCTGACCAGCAACAGGTTTCCACTGGTAAGGGCACAGGTCTCACCCCTGGGGATAGGTACCTGGAGGGGGTAGGCAGGGAGGCCGCGTTGATTTTTCCGCACGGTCCCACAAGCGAACGTGGATCTGGTGGCAAGGGACCTGAACAAGGGGATACTGGTATAAAAGTTGTCCACGTACAAGTGGTAACCGTTATCCAGCAGTGGGTACATAAGGTCCCACACGAGTTTCCCGGTAACACCCAGAGTGGGGGGACATTCTGGGGGTTGAATACGGGAATCTCGCCCCTCGTACACACAAAATTTGTAAGTGCACCCTGAGGTACTCTCACAAATTTTGTATAGCTTCACGCCATACCTCGCCCGCTTTGTGGGAATGTATTGGCGGAAACTGAGTCTCCCCTTGAACGCAACGAGAGACTCATCAACCGCGACCTCCCTTCCAGGTACGTAGGCCTCCATGAATTTGGCCCCAAAGTGATCGATGACCGGCCGTATCTTATGTGGCAGGGGGGGGTCTGGGGTCTGATGGATGGATCAAAAAAAGTTTTGAAATAAAGTACTTTATTTTTTTTTTTCTAACTAACTTTTCCCTTCTTTCCCTGCCTAACGGTGCCTCTCCCTCACTGACCCTAACCTACCTGGGTGGCGATGGGTGCAGGAGGGTGATGGATGGCGATTAGGGGGACGCAGGAGCTGGTGCTGAACGGTGCTGCACGGTCAGGGTGCTGGACAGGAAGAGAAGGGGAGAGAGGAGCGCAGGAAGTTTGAATCTCGCGCCTCTCTCCCCTGCACCAATAAGCACCTTGGACAGCAGGCATCAGCACCAGGGCCAGCACCGTCTCTCCCAAATCCTCGGACTGCGATAGGTGGTGTATATTTACGCCACGATCGCAGTCTTTTTCCGGTTCATCGGGTCACAGGACACCCGAATGAACCGGAAACGCAGAAAACCGCAGGTCTGAATTGACCTGCGGTTTTCTGCGATGGTCGATATGGGGGGGTCAAATGACCCCCCCTGCATTGTTACGGGATGCCGGCTGAATGATTTCAGCCGGCATCCCGTTCCGATTAACCCCCGCGGCGCCGGAATGCCGATTTTAAGTCAGGATGTACCGGTACGTCCTGTGTCCTTAAGGACTCAGGAAATAGGGCGTACCGGTACATCCTATGTCCTTAAGGGGTTAAGTACTCGACTTTTATTAACAAATGTGGTAATTTTAAGGAGTTAATGATTGATGGATTTTTTGGTCATATTTATGGTTAACCCCCACTTTAATAAAGACTGTGGCCATTTTAATCCATATCGATAGTATGTCTTTATTTATAATATTTATTAATGTTAAGTTGTTGAATATGACACCATGTATTTCAGCAAAAATTCATCTCTACCCAGGGCCTCCTTCATTATTTGCCTCTGTTTACAGTAGCTCTCTCCCCAGTCTGCTCTTAACCTCTGTTGAAGTCTATAGGATGACTCTCATGAATCTGAAGAAATTTGGGGAGCTGTTCTATGGTGTACTACAAGGGGCACTTATCATCGGGACCACACAAGTTGAAGTCAATTGTATTGTGAAGTCAGCACCTTGTTAATCGATTGATAGGGAGAGGATACTGCTGTCACAGCCACTATCTCTGGCTGTGACCTTCCGTTCTTGCTTGTTCGGCGCTCCTCGCTGAAGTTCTGTTCCTCTGTATTATTTGTGGTTCTGTATGGGTTAACTCCCCTGTGTTTCTATTAGGAATTAATCCTCTGTCTGCTCCATGGGTGTGGTCTCTCTGCTGCACCCATGGAACCTGTATATAAGGCTGAGGTTTCCTCAGTTCTGGGTCAGCTCTCCTGGTGTGTGTTGTCTTGTCCTGCTCCTGGTTTGTACTTTGTCTCCCATGCTGCTGACCCATGGGATCCGTGTCTGTCTGTGCTCTGTGGGTTTCCCTACTTGTTCATTAACGTCGTCTGTCTGTTATCTGTTCTGCCTGTTATGTTTTAGTTACTTTGTGTTTATTCATATGTCTGTGTTCAGCAAGCCTTTGCAGCAGAGTGGCATGACAAGGCCATGCAGTTTACTACTGGTGGAGCAAGTCCTTCTCTGCTCATTGCCACTCCTGCTCCCTTGCGTGAACTCCTGCTTGTATTATTAGTTGCCCTGTTTTGTATTTGCCTGTATGTTATGTTTGCCTATGTGCCGTCGGTACCTTCTGGTACCTGTTGTCCATTCGCTCCTGCTGTCACTGTCTAGGTCACGCTCCAGAGTGGACCCTGGCAACTTCCTGCGGCTAAGTCTAACCCTACCATCTAGGGCTCTAGTGAAAACCAGGAGTTGCTTAGTTACGCCCCTCTGGAGTATTACTAGACAATGGCGCAGTGGGGGTTTTCTCCCACTGTGCTGACGGTACATAGAGCTCATGTTTTATCTGTGCTGCTTTCCATGTTTCTGTTTGTGCAATAAACTCTTATGTGTCTGTACCTGATTTCCGTTTATTGCTTGACGACGCGGTGGTCTCTCCTGGGACCTACAACTCGTGACAACTGCCCATAAATGCTCACAATCCAGGAAATGAGGAGCTGCAAGAATAAACCACAGCAATAGAATTCCTTGTCGGAAAATTGAGTTGAGGGCAGTTTTTAAAGAACAAGTGACAGCAGTTAGTACTTCTAGTGAAATATACAGTCAGGTTCATAAATATTGGGACATCGACACAATTCTAGCTTTTTTGGCTCTATACACCACCACAATGGATTTGAAATGAAACGAACAAAATGTCCTTTAACTGCAGACTGTCAGCTTTAATTTGAGGGTATTTACAAAGGAAATACAACAGTCTGCATATGTGCCTCCCACTTGTTAAGGAACCAAAAGTAATGGGGCAATTGGCTTGTCAGCTGTTCCATGGCCCGGTGTGTGTTATTCCCTCATTATCCCAATTACAATGAGCAGATAAAAGGTCCAGAGTTCATTTCAAGTGTGCTATTTGCATTTGGAATCTGTTGCTGTCAACTCTCAAGATGAGATCCAAAGAGCTGTCACTATCAGTGAAGCAAGCCATCAGTAGGCTGAAAAAATAAAACAAACCAATCAGAGAGATAGCAAAAACATTAGGCATGGCCAAAACAACTGTTTGGAACATTCTTAAAAAGAAGGAACTCAGCAACACCAAAAGACCCGGAAGACCACGGAAAACAACTGTGCTGGATGACCGAAGAATTCTTTCCCTGGTGAAAAAAACACCCTTCACAACAGTTGGCCAGATCAAGAACACTCTCCAGCAGGTAGGCGTATGTGTGTCAAAGTCAACAATCAAGACAAGACTTCACCAGAGTGAATACAGAGGGATCACCACAAGATGTAAACTATTGGTGAGCCTCAAAAACAGGAAGGCCAGATTAGAGTTTGCCAAACGACATCTAAAAAAGCCTTCACAGTTCTGGAACAACATCCTATGGACAGATGAGACCAAGATCAACTTGTACCAGAGTGATGGGAAGAGAAGAGTATGGAGAAAGAAAGGAACTGCATACCACTTCATCAGTGAAGCATGGTGGTGGTAGTGTCATGGCGTGGTCATGAATGGCTGCCAATGAAACTGGTTCTCTTGTATTTATTGATGATGTGACTGCTGACAAAAGCAGCAGGATTTATTCCGAAGTGTTTCCGGCAATATTATCTGCTAATATTTAGCCAAATGCTTCAGAACTCATTGGACGGCGCTTCACAGTGCAGATGGACAATGACCTAAAGCATACTGCAAAGCAACCAAAGAGTTTTTTAAGGGAAAAAAGTGGAATGTTATGCAATGGCCAAGTCAATCACCTGACCTGAATCCGATTGAGCATGCATTTCACTTGCTAGAGACAAAACTGAAGGGACAATACCCCAAGAACATGCAGGAACTGAAGACAGTTGCAGTAGAGGCCTGGCAGAGCATCACCAGGGATGAATCCCAGCGTCTGGTGATGTCTATGCGTTCCAGACTTCAGGCTGTAATTGACTGCAAAGGATTTGCAACTAAGTATAAAAAAGTGAAAGTTTGATTTCTGGTTATTATTCTGTCCCATTACTTTTGGTCCCTTAACCCCTTAAGGATCGGGCTCATTTTCACCTTCAGGAGCAGGCCATTTTTTGCAAATCTGACCTGTGTCACTTTATGTGGTGATAACTTTAAAACGCTTTGACTTATCCAGGCCATTCTAAGATTGTTTTTTCGTCACATATTGTACTTCATGACACTGGTAAAATGGAGTCCAAAAAATTCATTTTTATTTATAAAAAAATACCAAATTTGCCAAAAATCCAAGTTTCAATTTCTCTACTTCTATAATACATATTAATACCTACAAAAATAGTTATTACTTTACATTTTCCATATGTCTTCTTCATGTTAGGATCATTTTGGGAATGACATTTTATTTTTGGGGGACGTTACAAGGCTTAGAAGTTTAGAAGTAAATCTTTAAATTTCTCAGAAATTTTCAAAAACCAACTTTTTAAGGACCAGTTCAGGTCTGAAGCTTACATGATAGAAACCACCCAAAAATTACCCCAATCTAGAAACTACACCCCTCAAGGTATTCAAAACTGATTTTACAAATGTCGTTAACCCTTTAGGTGTTCCACAAGAATTAATGGAAAATAGAAATACAATTTTAAAATTTCACTTTTTTGGCAGATTTTCCATTTTAATATTTATTTTCCAGTTACAAAGCAAGGGTTAACAGCCAAAAAAACTCATTATTTATGGCCCTGATTCTGTAGTTTACAGAAACACCCCATATGTGGTCGTAAACTGCTGTACGGGCACACGGCAGGGCGCAGAAGGAAAGGAATGCCTTTTAGAAGGCAGATTTTGCTAGACTGTTTTTTTGGAAACCATGTCCCAATTGAAGCCCCCCTGATGCACCCCTAGAGTAGAAACTCCAAAAAAGTGACCCCATTTTAGAAACTACGGGATAGGGTGGAAGTTTTGTTGATACTAGTTTAGGGTACATATGATTTTTGGTTGCTCTATATTACACTTTTTGTGAGGCAAGGTAGCAAGAAATAGCTTTTTTTGGCACGTTTTTTTTTTTTGTTATTTACAACATTCATCTGACAGGTTAGATCATGTGGTATTTTTATAGAGCAGGTTGTCACGGACGCGGCGATACCTAATATGTATACAATTTTTTTATTTATGTAAGTTTTACACTGATTTCATTTTTTAAACCAAAAATGTTTTAGTGTCTCCATAGTCTGAGAGCCATAGTTTCTTCAGTTTTTGGGCGATTATCTTGGGTAGGGTATGATTTTTGCGGGATGAGATGACGGTTTGATTGGTACTATTTTGGCGTACATGCGACTTTTTTGATCACTTTTATTACCTTTTTTGGGAAGTAAGGTGGGCAAAATTTCAATTTTCTCATAGTTTTTATTTTTTTATTTTTATGGCGTTCACCGTGCGGGGAAAGTAACATGACCATTTTATAGATCAGGTCGTTACGGACGCGGCGATACCTAATATGTGTATTTTATTTTATTTTTTTAATTTTTATTCAGTGATAAATGTATTTTTTTATCTTTACTTTTTTCCCTTTTTTTAAAAAAAATTCACCCAGACCCACTTGGTTCTTGAAAATCCAGTGGGTCTGATGTCTGTATAATACAGTACAGTACACTATATAGTGTATTGTACTGTATTTTACTTACACTTTGTCTGAACAGATCTATGCCTTTAGCACAGATCTGTTCAGCACCAGGAACAGCAGGATGCCTGAGAAGGTGTCCTGTTGCCATGGGAACCTTCCCTGTCTGCCACAACTGAGCAGAGGCACAGCAGCCCCCCGATGGGAGAGGGAGGGAGCTCCCTGACTGTTAACCTTTTTCATACAGCGGTCCGTACGGACTGCGGTATGGAAAGGGTTAAACGGCTGACATCACAGCACAGATGTCAGCCGTTTATACCACAGTGTCAGCAATGTGCTGACACTCTGGTATACCCACTGGAGGCCAATGAATATTCAAAAGGAGGTGGGCGGGGGATTGCGATCCCGCCTGCCGCACCGCCCGCCTCCCGCACCCCTGCACCACCCGCAGGCATAAAATCATTCAGGGGTGCGGGGATCAGAAACTGCAGAAAGCGCTGCAAACCGCAGGTCTGAATTGACCTGCGGTTTGCTGCGATCGCCGTTATGGGGGGTCACATAACCCCCGGCGTTGTGACAGGATGCCCGCTGAATGATTTCAGCGGGCATCCTGTTCCGATTAACCCCCGCCGTGCCGCAATCGCATTTTAAACCCATGACGTACCGGTACGTCATATGTCCTTAAGGACTTGGGAAACATGCTGTACCATTACTTCATGTGTCCTTAAGGGGTTAACAAGTGGGAGGCACATATGCAAACTGTTGTAATTCCTACACCGTTGACCTGATTTGGATGTAAATACCCTCAAATTAAAGCTGACACTCTGCAGTTAAAGCACATCTTGTTCATTTCATTTCAAATCCATTGTGGTGGTGTATAGAGCCAAAAATTTTAGAATTGTGTCGATGTCCCAATATTTATGGACCTGACTGTAAGAGTTGCAAAAAAAAAGGACTCCAGTGGGAATAACTTCTTAAAGCGCCTCTGTCACTAGGATCAACCCTATTAAACCAGGCATATAGCCTGGTGGGGTTGATGTAGCTGGGTAAAATGATACCTGTATTTTTATTTTGTAGGTGCTGGTGTTGTGAAGAAATGTATAATTTTATTTTTATGCAAATGAGCCACTGGAGCACCAAGAGGCAGGCATATGCGGTTTGAGCACCGCTTCAGCGACGTCCCTTGTGCTCCAAACACCCCTTAGAGTTCTTGCACCTGTCCACTCGTTAGCTAACATGGCATGGGCACACTACACCCAGAAGTGGAGGTGACAGCAGATGAAGCCGACAGTACCTCCACTTTTGGGCGGAATGATGTCAATGGCGCGTGCACACTTAACATCTTCCCTGCTCGGCAAGCACCAGAAGATGCGCCGTGTTAGCTAACGAGTGTGCGGAAGCAAGAACTCGACGCGAAACATAAAGTCTAGTGCTGTCTATCTAAGGGGAGGTGGGAGTGGTGCTCAAACCGCATATACCAGTTAAAAGTGTAAATTTCTCCCCAATGCTGAACCTCAAAGAAAAAATCTAGGTATTGTTTTACTCAGCTACATCAACCTTACCAGACTACACTCACCTAAAGAATTATTAGGAACACCTGTTCTATTTCTCATTAATGCAATTATCTAGTCAACCAATCACATGGCAGTTGCTTCAATGCATTTAGGGGGGTGGTCCTGGTCAAGACAATCTCCTGAACTCCAAACTGAATGTCAGAATGGGAAAGAAAGGTGATTTAAGCAATTTTGAGCGTGGCATGGTTGTTGGTGCCAGACGGGCCGGTCTGAGTATTTCACAATCTGCTCAGTTACTGAGATTTTCACGCACAACCATTTCTAGGGTTTACAAAGAATGGTGTGAAAAGGGAAAAACATCCAGTATGCGGCAGTCCTGTGGGCAAAAATGCCTTGTGGAGGCTAGAGGTCAGAGGAGAATGGGCCGACTGATTCAAGCTGATAGAAGAGCAACGTTGACTGAAATAACCACTCGTTACAACCGAGGTATGAAGCAAAGCATTTGTGAAGCCACAACACGCACAACCTTGAGGCGGATGGGCTACAACAGCAGAAGACCCCACCGGGTACCACTCATCTCCACTGCAAATAGGAAAAAGAGGCTACAATTTGCACGAGCTCACCAAAATTGGACTGTTGAAGACTGGAAAAATGTTGCCTGGTCTGATGAGTCTCGATTTCTGTTGAGACATTCAAATGGTAGAGTCCGAATTTGGCGTAAACAGAATGAGAACATGTATCCATCATGCCTTGTTACCACTGTGCAGGCTGGTGGTGGTGGTGTAATGGTGTGGGGGATGTTTTCTGGGCACACTTTAGGCCCCTTAGTGCCAATTGGGCATCGTTTAAATGCCACGGGCTACCTGAGCATTGTTTCGGACCATGTCCATCCCTTCATGACCACCATGTACCCATCCTCTGATGGCTACTTCCAGCAGGATAATGCACCATGTCACAAAGCTCGAATCATTTCAAATTGGTTTCTTGAACATGACAATGAGTTCACGGTACTAAAATGGCCCCCACAGTCACCAGATCTCAACCCAATAGAGCATCTTTGGGATGTGGTGGAACGGGAGCTTCGTGCCCTGGATGTGCATCCCTCAAATCTCCATCAACTGCAAGATGCTATCCTATCAATATGGGCCAACATTTCTTAAGAATGCTATCAGCACCTTGTTGAATCAATGCCACGTAGAATTAAGGCAGTTCTGAAGGCAAAAGGGGGTCCAACACCGTATTAGTATGGTGTTCCTAATAATTCTTTAGGTGAGTGTATATGCCTGGTTTAATAGGGTTGATATTGGTGATACAGACTCTTTAAAGTAACTAGAAAATAGTTAAATTTGCCTCATTCAACATAATAATGCTCCATTAATCATTTTAATTGCACAGAATAAATGATGGCAGGATGCCCACAGCACAACATCTTCCATCTGATTAGTAGTTGAAGTATATTATCGGCTAAACAGCGCAATTCAATTCACTTATTGCCTGCATCCCATACCTAATGGCAGTAAAATAATGCCTATTTCAAGATTCATGAGTAATACAGAGGAGACAAGGATTGCTGGGTCCCATGGCAATAATTCTCCTCTGAGAAGTTGTAGGTCAGCAGAATTCTTGGCATCAGTTACAAGATCAGTGGTGAGTCACCATGCCTGATTCAATGTTCCGATGGGTATAACAATCTGATAACATTTTAGACAAAATATGCTACATTATGCCAGGCTGCACATACATAGCAGACGTACTCCTGACTAGTACTGGAGCACACTGTAGCCGCAGTCAGCATCCATCCATGTCAAAAAAGACATGAATAATTAAGCAAAGAGACCACAGGCTCTCAGTGAAGGGTTTCTACATTGTCATATGTACGGTATATCATTTGTATACAGTATGTATAAAGATGAACACCTAATAAACTTTATAAAGCAAAATACGAATTTACTCTATGTGGAAATAAATTATGTTCATTATTTAATGGAGGAAAATTTTAATCTTTAGGACGTGTGTAAAAATGTCTGCAATTGAAAATTCACTTCATACAAATGAATAAGTTCCTTCTGAATCACGGATTTCTGCAAACCCCATGCAAATGAATGGGACCGATATGCAGAAATTTCTGCTGCATGTGGACATACCTTTAAAGGGGTTGTTCACTATTAGAGCACTTTTCTGCAGACCTCCCAACATGGCCAGACCCGTGGTAAGAATCATACTTACCTGATCACCACTGCTGGGTTCCAGCTCCAATGATCACCCTTGGGCACTGCAGATCTTAGGTCTGCCCATGTCAACATTTGGTTTAACACAGGTCACGTGGCCACTGTAGCAAATGGCTGGTCGTAGCAATGATGTGTCACCTGTTTGTCATCTCACTGGTTCACGTGACACATTAGCTGCAGTGGCCACGTGACCCACATCAAACCAGATGTTGATGTGGTGCCAAGGGGGAGTGATGGAACTGGAATCCAGTGACAGGGATCATGTAAGGGTGATTCCTGCCAGGATTCTGGCCACGACGGGGGAAGAACTGCACAAAAGTTCCCCAGGGATAAACAAAACTTCTAAGGTGTTGTCAAGTATTTTTATATTAATGGCCAATCAAACTGAAGTGAATAGTGTTGATTGTGAATATTATAATCGCAAATTTTTATCGGCACTTCGAGAATTCGCGAAGATGTAGAATATAGTGCTATATCTTTGTAAACCAAGAAAAAATACTCTGTCCTCCTTCTCCTTGACCTGTCCTCTGCCTTTGACACTGTTGACCACTCCCTTCTGCTGCAAACTCTCTCATCTCTTGGCATCACTGACCTGGCCCTCTCCTGGATCACATCATACCTCACAGACAGTACGTTTAGAGTCTCTCACTCCCGCACCACCTCCTCGTCTCATTCCCTCTCTGTTGGTGTCCCGCAAGGCTCTGTCCAAGGACCCCTGCTCTTCTCTATCTACACTTTTGGCCTGGGACAGCTCATAGAGTCCCATGGCTTTCAGTATCACTCTTATGCTGACAACACACAGATCTACCTCTCTGGTCCAGAATCCCACAATGTCTATCTTCTATATCATCCTACTTTGCCTTTCGCTTTCTAAAACTCAACATGGATAAAACAGAATTCATCATCTTTCCCCCATCTTGCTCAATCCCCCCCCCTCCCAACAGACCTATCTATCACGATCAATGGCTGCACACTATCCCCGGTCAACCAAGTCCACGACCTTGGAGTGACTTCAGATTCTGCCCTTTCCTTCCGCCGCACATCCAAATCTTTTCCACCACCTGCCGCCTCCAACTCAAAAACATCTCCCGCATCCGCGCTTTCCTTAACTTTGAATCCGTGAAAATGCTTGTACATGCCCTAATCATCTCCCGCCTAGACTACTGCAACACTCTCCTCTGTGGCCTTCCATCTAGCACTCTCGCACCGCTCCAATCTATCCTCAACTCTGCTGCCCGACTAATCCACCTCTCACCCTATTACTCCTCTGCCTCGCCCCTCTGCCAATCCCATCACTGGCTCCCCATTGCCCAGCGAATTCAATTCAAAGTACTAACAAATACATACAAGGCCGTCCATAACCTGTCCCCTCCCTACATCTCTGAGCTACTTTCCCGATACATCCCCACACGCACTCTCCGATCCTCACAAGACCTCCTTATCTCCTCTCCTCTTATCACCTCTTCCCACAATCGCCTCCAAGATTTCTTGTAACGGTCACGTCCACACTCACACAGGGGGAAGGATAGTAACCACTGCGCTCCACCCTCACCCCTGGCCCTGCCTACTTGCCTCACGAGTCCTGATGACAGGGGACAACTGGACGACAGTCCCTAACTTAGGATACGTGCAGGGAAGACAGACAAGACAAAATACGGAACATGAACGGACCGGGTCAGAACCAAGAGAGCTACGCAGTACAAAGGGTTAAGCAAAGAATGGTCAGGAGAAGCCGGGGTCAAATACCAGGAGAGTAGAGAAGTACAAGAGGAGTCCTAAGAGAGTAGTCTGGTGGGAGCCGAGGTCACAATACCAGGACGGATGCGCAGTACAGGAGGAGCAGGCAAAAGGATCGTCAGGGAACGGAATCAGGTGTGTATTCAGTAGTCCAACAAATAGCCAGGAACCTAGAAATTAACAGGCAACCTGTGGCTAGCAGGCTGCCTGTATTTATAGTGGGGAGTGAGGGTCATGTGATGTGGCCAGCGTCACATGACCGACAGACCAACCAGTTGAGCACCGAGTGATCAGCTCGGCGCTCAAGGCAGACTTAGGAGCAGGGAGCTACCGAGCAGTAAAGCCGCCCTGGGAATGAGGTCAAACACAGATCCTCATTCCCAAAGCTAAGCAACAGTTCTGCGGGCAATGGGGGACCGAGTGCACCTTCGGAACCCCGTTACAGTACCCCCCCTTTTACGAGGGGCCACCGGACCCAAGACTTCAGGCGATGGCTTTTCAGGGTGTTCTAAATGAAATTTACGAACCAGTCTAGGAGCATGAACCTCCCTGGCAGGTACCCAAGATCTCTCTTCAAGTCCATACCCCTTCCAGTGAATCAGGTACTGCAAGGAGTTACGCACCTTCCTGACATCCACTATTTTAGACACAACATACTCGACAGCAACATTAACAAGAACCGGTGGAGGCGAGGCTTTTGATGGTACTACCGGTTCAAAATATTTTTTAAGTAGAGATTTATGGAACACATTATGAATGTGGAATGACTCGGGCAGCTCCAACCTAAATGATACCGGGTTAATCACTTCCGTGATCTTATATGGTCCAATAAAACGAGGAGCAAATTTTCTAGAAGCTACCTTGAGAGATAGATTCTTGGAGGACAACCATACTTTATCCCCAACCTGAAAGTTCACCCCTCTTGAACGTCTCCTATCGGCCTTGAGTTTTTGAGAAATTTGAGCCTCTTCTAGGTTCGATTGAACCCGGGCCCAAACTGTGCACAGTTCAGAGGAGAGTTTATCAGCTTCAGGGTTAGAGGAGGAGACGGACGACCCAGAATAAAAACGGGGATGAAAACCATGGTTACAAAAGAAAGGGGAGACCCCAGCAGAAGAATTGACACGGTTATTCAAAGCAAATTCAGCCAACGGAAGAAATTTGACCCATAATTGCTGGTCATCAGCAACATACAACCTCAGGAATTGTTCCACAGACTGATTAAGGCGTTCAGTCTGCCCATTACTCTCAGGATGGTAGGCGGAAGAAAAAGACAACGAGATTTTACATCTTTGACAGAAGGCCCTCCAGAATTTGGACACAAACTGCACACCCCTGTCCGAAACAATATTTTCTGGGATGCCATGTAAACGAACAATCTCTCTCACAAAAATAGACGCCAGGGTTTTAGCATTCGGAAGTTTAGACAGGGGAATGAAATGAACCATCTTGCTAAACCTATCGACCACTACCCAAACCACAGTCTTACCCTCCGCCAGCGGTAGGTCAGTTATAAAGTCTATCGAGATATGGGACCAGGGTCTACTGGGAATGGGTAGGGGTCGTAGGTTACCAGCAGGGCGAGTCCTAGGTGTCTTAGACCTGGCACAAACCTCACAGGCTGACACGTAGGACTTGACATCCCTAGTCAGAGTGGGCCACCAATAATATCTAGAAACCAGATCCTTAGTGCCCTCAACACCCGGATGTCCACAAAAGGCAGAATTGTGACACTCACCCAACAGCTGGAGACGAAATTGTACGGGAACAAACAACTTATCTGTTGGGGTGGATGCCGGTGCCAGATGTTGTTCAGCCTTAATGCGAGCCGAGATATCCTGGATTAGAGCCGCTAAGAAGATGTTTGCTGGTAGGATGGATTCAGGCGGCGTCTCAGTGGGTTGAAAAGCATGGAAGCTCCGAGATAATGCGTCTGCCTTCACATTTTTACTTCCCGGCCTGAACGTAATGGAGAAATCAAAATGGGTAAAAAACAGAGCCCATCGGGCTTGTCGGGGATTCAACCTCTTAGCGGACTCGAGAAACATTAGGTTTTTATGATCAGTGACAACAGTTACTCAATGCTTTGCCCCCTCCAAAAAATGTCTCCACTCCTCAAATGCCCATTTAATAGCCAGCAGCTCCCTATTCCCTATGTCGTAGTTTCTCTCCATGGGAGAGAATTTCCTAGAGAAGAAGGCACACGGTCTCAGGTTAGTAAGGCTAGCAGGACCTTGTGAAAGGACTGCTCCTGCGCCGTCCTCGGACGCATCCACCTCCACAATAAAGGGTCTCTCCTGATCAGGCTGGATCAGAATGGGAGCGCTACTAAATGCCTTTTTTAACGTTTCAAATGAAGAAATGGCCTTGGTAGACCAATTCTCCAAATCCGCCCCTTTCTTAGTAAGGTCGGTCAATGGCTTAGCAATTACAGAAAAATTCATGATAAATTTACGGTAGTAATTAGCGAAACCCAAAAACCGTTGTAAAGCCTTTAAGGATGAAGGCCTTACCCATTCCTTAATTGCTAAAACCTTACCAGGATCCATCTTAAAGGCGTGAGGAGTCAAAACATGCCCTAGAAACAGTATCTCCTGTACACCAAAGACACATTTCTCTTGCTTAGCGGATAGCTGGTTCTCCCTCAACACCTCTAATACTTGTTTGACATGGGACACATGAGATTCGAAATCAGGAGAGAATATCAAAATGTCGTCAAGATAGACAATAATAAATTTACCTAAGAACTGCCTAAGAATATCGTTCATTAAGTTTTGGAACACAGCTGGGGCATTGCTGAGTCCAAAAGGCATCACCTGATATTCAAAGTGTCCTATCGGAGTATTGAACGCTGTCTTCCATTCGTCTCCCTCCTTGATTCGGATTAGATTGTATGCCCCTTTCAGGTCAATCTTGGAAAACCAGGTTGCCCCCAAAACCTGGTTAAATAAATCCGGAATCAATGGGAGAGAGTATCTATTTTGGACAGTGATTTTATTTAATCTCCGGTAATCAATACAAGGCCTAAGACCACCATCCTTCTTTTTAACAAAGAAAAACCCTGCTCCCATAGGAGAGATTGAAGGTCTAATATGCCCTTTAGCAAGGCTCTCCTTAATATAATCTTCCATAGCCTTGCGTTCGGGCCCTGAAAGATTATAAATTCGACCTTTAGGAAATTCGGCACCCTCAATTAGCTCTATGGCGCAATCCTAAGGTCTATGGGGGGGTAGAACCTCTGGAGTAAGGGACGAGAACACATCAGAATATTCCTTAATAACAGAGGGTAATGTATTAGACCTTACTGAAACCCCAGCCTGGACCACGGACAAGCATGAGTCACACTTAGGTCCCCATTTCACCAACTCTCCTTTGGACCAATCAATTGTGGGGTTATGTAAACGGAGCCAAGGCAACCCTAGTACCACCTCAACCGGTAGGTTCTCCAGGACTAGAAGAGAACATCTCTCAGAGTGGCACACACCCACGGACAGAGAAATTTCAGAGGTACATGACCTCACCGTACCACCAATCAGGGGAGTAGCATCAATAGCCATGACATGGATAGGTGTACGTAAAGCAAACATTGGAATACCCAATTTACAAGCAAACTCAAAGTCAATAAAGCTGGCCGCTGAACCGGAGTCAATAAAGGCCTTACCCGGCCACTTATTAACCCCCAGAGAAATTGTTATGGGTACCAAAAGCTTACCTTTAGAAAAATCAGGGTGTACCTGGTCTTTAGGTTGTCTTGCCTTAGGAGACTTGTCAGAGAGGACCCTCTTAGGACACTTGTTGATCCAATGGCAAGGATCTCCACAGTAGAAGCACTGTCCGCGTCTGCGACGAAGATTACCCCGGGTCATGCCAACCTGCATGGGTTCCTCGGTGGAGACCTCAGTGTTGTCCCTGGAAAAGGCCTCTGGCTGGACCACCATCTGAGAACAGAACTGTCGTTCTTGTCGTCTCTCTCTAACTCATCTGTCAAGTCGGACAACTAGGGTCATCATCTCCTCTAAGGTCTCAGGAATTTGGTAATTGACCAATAGATCTTTTAAATTATCAGATAGACCAGACCTAAACTGACTCTTCAGGGCTGGTTCATTCCATCCTGAGGGGACACACCACCGTCTGAATTGGGTGCAATACTCCTCAGCAGGGAGATGGCCCTGAACCAGTGCCCTAAGAGCCGTCTCGGCTACCAGGGCCCTGTCTGGTTCGTCATAGAGGGTACCCAGGGCCTGAAAAAAACCCTCCACAGAAGTTAGACAACTGGCCCCAGGAGGTAACGAAAATGCCCAGTCCTGGGGATCACCCTGTAGTAGAGAAATGATAATCCCCACGCGTTGGCTCTCGGGACCGGAGGACACGGGGCGCAAACGGAAGTAGAGTTTGCAATTCTCCTTAAAGGAGAGAAACCTCTTCCGGTCTCCAGAAAAGGGTTCTGGGAGCTTGATCTGGGGTTCAAAATGTGGACTGGAGGACAGAGGAGTGGAAGAACCTTGCCCTAACTCACAAGAACAGAGTTTCTCTCCTAGCTCCTGCACCCTCTGTGTCAAGTTAGAGACATGGTCAGTCAGGGTAGTAAGAGGATTCATGATACAGTGGTTATTGGGCCTGTTAATCTGTAACGGTCACGTCCACACTCACACAGGGGGAAGGATAGTGACCACTGCGCTCCACCCTCACCCCTGGCCCTGCCTACTTGCCTCACGAGTCCTGATGACAGGGGACAACTGGACCACAGTCCCTAACTTAGGATATGTGCAGGGAAGACAGACAAGACAAAATACGGAACATGAACGGACCGGGTCAGAACCAAGAGAGCTACGCAGTACAAAGGGTTAAGCAAAGAATGGTCAGGAGAAGCCGGGGTCAAATACCAGGAGAGTAGAGAAGTACAAGAGGAGCCGAGGTCACAATACCAGGACGGATGCGCAGTACAGGAGGAGCAGGCAAAAGGATCGTCAGGGAACGGAATCAGGTGTGTATTCAGTAGTCCAACAAATAGCCAGGAACCTAGAAATTAACAGGCAACCTGTGGCTAGCAGGCTGCCTGTATTTATAGTGGGGAGTGAGGGTCATGTGACGTGGCCAGCGTCACATGACCGACAGACCAACCAGTTGAGCACCAAGTGATCAGCTCGGCGCTCAAGGCAGACTTAGGAGCAGGGAGCTACCCAGCAGTAAAGCCGCCCTGGGAATGAGGTCAAACACAGATCCTCATTCCCAAAGCTAAGCAACAGTTCTGCGGGCAATGGGGGACCGAGTGCACCTTCGGAACCCCGTTACATTTCTCCTGTGCATCCCCCATACTCTGGAACTCGCTACCCCAACATATCAGACTCTCACCTACAGTGGAATTCTTCAAAAGAAACCTGAAAACTCACCTCTTCAGACAAGCCTACAACCAGTGACCCTGCTGCCTATATACCGCCATGACCAACTTCACCTGCACCTACTGTGTCCTTCTCCCATACCATGTAGATTGTAAGCCCTCACGGGCAGGGCCCTCTCTCCTTCTGTACCAGTTTGTAACTCGTCTTGTTATGATTAGTGCAATTGTCTGTCTCATATGTACAGCGCTATGGAATAAATGGCGCTTTAATAATAAATAATAATCGCGAATATTCTAGATTTTTTTTCATCCGTACCCTCACTGCTTCTTGCTTGTGGGCCAATGAGAAGGCTGCAATATCTTTGTCTGAGCTTAGCAACATCCCTAGCAACCAATAGGAAAGTTGCCTACCCCTTACTATATTGTAAACTCCCCAGCAGCCATTTTCTGCTGTTTTTTGCAGTTCTGAGAGAGAGAGAGCAGTGACATTTCTGTGCTCTGTGCTTTGCTGAGTCATCTGGATCCTTATTCAATTACATTAGATAGTTAGCTCATAAATATAATACAGATAGTTAGTGGGAGATAGTCAGTGTAGGTTAGATTAGTGATATAGTGTAGCTGATAGGTTCCAGTGCAGGGTCTTAGGTAGTGTGATAGAAATTACTGTGCTGTGATAAGGATTAGTGTCTTTGTCTTTCGTCTTTGAAAACAAAATAAGTCATTTGCTCTGTTTTTCTGCATCCCTATTTTATTTTTGCCCCATTGTCCCAAACCCAATAAAGTCATCCCAAAGTCCCTATTTATTTTCTTTGTATAGTTTTTTTGGCTGTAAATACATTTTTTGCTGATCATGAGCGGCTGTGGGTGTGACGGCAGCCTTGATCGTGGTAGGGGAGTTGGTTTCAGTGCTGGACCACTGCCAGCACGGGGCCGCTCCTCTACAATCTTCCGCCTCATCTGGGATTTTTTGGGGTGTAGCAGCCACCCCATTTTGTCTCAGGACACAAAGGCAGTTGTGGCTTTCATGACACAAGCCAGTGGCACAGAGTCCTCTGCTCCATCCGTAGTTCCTTTTGTATCCCCCTCACGATACTCTGTTTTTCCTCTTGGACCCAGGTCCTATAATATTCCCGCTCCAACATGCGCTGCAGGATAAAGATGCAAGCATATAATCCCAAATTTTTAACTACAAGTAAAAGTACAATACAAAAGTATTTAAGTCTTTGAAGGGGAAATATTAGATTTAATGTTTCTGTTATAAGATCGGATTTGTCACACACAGGGGGTGGGGTAGTGACCACTGAACTCCACCCTCACCCCTGTCCCTGCCTACTTGCATCGCAAGTCTTAGCGACAAGGGACAACTGGTCGACAAACCCTTAGCTAGGATAGTGCAGGGAAGACAAACAACACATAAACAGAAAGGTCAAACAAGCTGCGTCAAAACCAAGAGAGCAGAAAAGGTACCAGAGGAGCAAGCAGAGAATCGTCAGGACAAGCCGAAGTCAAACCAGGAGAGCACGACAAGATCAGAGGATGAGATGGACGGGAAATCGGAAGCCAAGCAGGAACAAACAAACCAGGTGATTATCATGCAGGAAGGACCTCAATAACAGGCAATCTGTGGCCAGCAGATTGCCTGTTTAAATAGAGCGCTGGTGGAGTCATGTAACGTGGCCAGAGTCACATGACTCCTGAGTTCTGATGCAGCCGAGCGCCGAGTGATCAGCTCGGCGCTCAGCCCTATTGCGGTTGTCATTGGAACGGGTGACGCCAGGCGAGCTGATGACGCGAGCTCGTCCCGGCTGTCCACGCTTCCCAGAACGCTGCATCGTGACAGGATTGTATTGCGATTGTATGTGTGTGGGGTCTGAGCAATCGGATATCGGCCAGCCGAGCAGAGATGTACCTGTCTAGTGAAGTGACGGTACGGTATGGAGTGTAAAGCTGGTTCGCGCACATCAACATGTTGTACCACCATGTACTGCTGCTATAACCATGGACAGGAGGTTCTTAGTATACATTGTTATCAAAATGTAGAAGCCCACTTGCCACGTCACGGCGACCTCCTTCAAGTGGGTTCCTACACTAACACTAATGACTATCCTATTATTTATTATATACTATTCTATACTATACTATACTATACTATTAGAATTATTACTATTATTCCCCTTATTATATATACTACTGCTATCCCTGATAATGTATTGTCCCGACTTACTAACATTTCTAATAATATTTTAATAGATCCCTATACCTAAAGCTGTTGATCCATAAAAAGACGAAAACCCCTGGACACAGCCAATTCATTTCACAGGGGAAAAATTCCATCTTGACCCTGGGAAAAGATGATCAGTCCTAGAACCCTGGATCAAGCCCCGTGATCCCTGTTATAATTTATTGTTTTAGGTAATTAGCCTAAATACTTATTACTATTACTTGTGGGGATTCGCTCTGGTAGGCAGATTAGCAGACACAGTACAGAGGCAAAAACAAAGAACATTCACCTTGTCAGCAGTTTTGTCAGCAACAGTCCACAACAGGCTTTAGGGGCCTGCTTCCCAGCAATGCGGCTCTCAACCCTTTAGCACAGCACACATCCTTAGATCTCAAAACACAGAGACTCCAAAGCTTCCCTGTCAAATGGAGAATAATCCACACCACCTGACAGTGCTGCCTGTGCTTTTATATCCCAAACCAAGACCCGGCCTGGAGTGTGGGGAGAAGCCACCCACCCAGCACTTTGGCTACTCCCAGTAAGAGCCGCCCCGGATCGGCTTTGCAGCCATACAAAACAGCAAACAGTGTAAATCAACACTAGCTGCCGCTGACACTTGAAACTACCGGCTCTTACCTCACTGAGGTCAGGAACCTCGGTGACACATACCTTCCGTCAATGACGGACCTTTGCACCTTCCTACATACTATAGACTAGATCCTTATCCCTAAAGGCTAAAACCCCTGGACACATTCAGCCAATTAGTGTCACAGAGGAAAAATTCCTTCTCGACCCCGGGAAAAGGCGATCAGTCCTAGAACTCTGGATCAAACCCCTGATGTTATTTCTAAGTTTTCTAACAAATTATTTATATTTTTTATTTTTACTATTGTTATAGAATTGTTGACTATATAACTACCCTTTAGCATATTACTATTGGCTAAGTAATAATATTTAATAACTATGAATTATTTTTTTTTAGATTTGGTTGCTGCAAGTGGTCTTACAGCTTCTTACCATCCTTCACCGGCAGAATGGTTTGAAGAGGATGGTCCAGAGGATGTTCTTCTTTCCTCTCAGGTAGGTGTTCACATACTGGAAGGTGGTTGGCTGGCGGATCTTCTGTCTTCTTCCAGCCTGATCCTGCTGCTTCACCTTCAGATCTTCGCACAGGTGCCTTGCCATCATCAATGCCGACTCTGGATCTTCTTCCTCCAGAGGAAAAGGCAGATATTTCCTCTGAGCTCCGCGGTTGGTCGGCATGAGGCGCTAAGAACAGATTCAGTCACACGTCTATGAGACGTTCCTATAAAACCTTCACATCTATAGACAGAACATGGAGGAATCTGTCATAAGGACAATGTGGCAAGCAATAGGATCACTCACCTCCATCTTGGAGATTGGAGACAGGAGGAATCTCATGCAGTAGATGAGGTTTTGTAGGTTTCTCTCCTCAATGGTGCGGGGATAAGCTGCAGAGAGAACACAACCAGATCATGAGTTTACTTCAGATCAGTCTAAACCTTGAGTTCAGATCAAGTTTTCATAGTCTAGTCTTATTACCAAAAATACTTACTTGAGAAGAGTCCAAGTTTATAAATGCTGGTAGATGTCCTAAAGAGAAGAGAATACAGTAAGTGACCACTTACTACTCCTCATGGATGATAGGACAAGTGGTCAGTTTACAATGAAGCCACTTACCTAGAAAGAAGTCCTTCCTGCTGCCATTCTGTGCTTGTCCAAAATTGCAGAAGTCATAGCGGGATCTGTTAACCCATAAAAGATACTTAGTCATAGATCTGATAGAGGCAGCGAATGTCCTCCCAGGTGTAGGACCCTTGTGATCACACACTGATGGCCTGTCCTAGGGTGATAATATGGAATTCCTAGAGAACCTCTTTCATGTCTTAATATACATTTATGGCAATCAGTGATCAGATTTTCTCATACAGAAAATCCATAGAATAAACTAATAAACTCTAGCTGCCAGCAGCCTACACTAGGGGGAGCTGAGGAGCATACTGCAGATTGTATAATTCGTTTTATATATACAGGGAGTGCAGAATTATTAGGCAAGTTGTATTTTTGAGGATTAATTTTATTATTGAACAACAACCATGTTCTGAATGAACCCAAAAAACTCATTAATATCAAAGCTGAATATTTTTGGAAGTAGTTTTAGTTTGTTTTTAGTTTTAGCTATTTTAGGGGGATATCTGTGTGTGCAGGTGACTATTACTGTGCATAATTATTAGGCAACTTAACAAAAAACAAATATATACCCATTTCAATTATTTATTTTTACCAGTGAAACCAATATAACATCTCAACATTCACAAATATACATTTCTGACATTCAAAAACAAAACAAAAACAAACCAGTGACCAATATAGCCACCTTTCTTTGCAAGGACACTCAAAAGCCTGCCATCCATGGATTCTGTCAGTGTTTTGATCTGTTCACCATCAACATTGCGTGCAGCAGCAACCACAGCCTCCCAGACACTGTTCAGAGAGGTGTACTGTTTTCCCTCCTTGTAAATCTCACATTTGATGATGGACCACAGGTTCTCAATGGGGTTCAGATCAGGTGAACAAGGAGTCCATGTCATTAGATTTTCTTCTTTTATACCCTTTCTTGCCAGCCACGCTGTGGAGTACTTGGACGCGTGTGATGGAGCATTGTCCTGCATGAAAATCATGTTTTTCTTGAAGGATGCAGACTTCTTCCTGTACCACTGCTTGAAGAAGGTGTCTTCCAGAAACTGGCAGTAGGACTGGGAGTTGAGCTTGACTCCATCCTCAACCCGAAAAGGCCCCACAAGCTCATCTTTGATGATACCAGCCCAAACCAGTACTCCACCTCCACCTTGCTGGCGTCTGAGTCGGACTGGAGCTCTCTGCCCTTTACCAATCCAACCACGGGCCCATCCATCTGGCCCATCAAGACTCACTCTCATTTCATCAGTCCATAAAACCTTAGAAAAATCAGTCTTGAGATATTTCTTGGCCCAGTCTTGACGTTTTCAGCTTGTGTGTCTTGTTCAGTGGTGGTCGTCTTTCAGCCTTTCTTACCTTGGCCATGTCTCTGAGTATTGCACACCTTGTGCTTTTGGGCACTCCAGTGATGTTGCAGCTAGGGTGACCACGTGTCCCGGTTTGCCCGGGATCGTCCCGTAATTTACGTTTTTGTCCCGTGTCCCGGGAGCCTTCAAACCGGGACAATAGAGAGTCCCGGAATCAACTGCCTGCCAGTCAGTGGCGTCGCCAGGGGGGGGCCAGAGGGGGCCACGGCCCCCCCTACATCATGCTGTGCCCCCCCATGTGCCCCCCCAACTAAAATGCCCCCCCAAGTGAGCCGCCGCCACCGGGCACAGGGAGATGAGAGCTTCCATTGCGCTCATCTCCTTAGTAATCTGCCTGTGCCAGCGGAGGTGCAGGGGAGGGAGAGGCGTGTCCCTTCCCCTTCCTCTGATAGGCTGCAGGCACTAGGCCGGCAGCCTATCAGAGGCCGGCGAAGGCGGGGCGATGACGTCATCGCACCGCCCGAGCCTTACAGCGCGGGACACAGGAAGAGTCTGCATCGCATCGCTGACACTGAGGTAAGTATAAGTGTTTTTTTTTGTTGTTTTTTTTTTTTACAATAGTGTTACTGGCATTGGGGGGGCTTATTACAATGGGGGGACTTATTACAATGGGGGGGCTTATTACAATGGGGGGGCTTATTACAATGGGGGGGGCTTAATACTGGCACATGATGGGGGGGCTTAATACTGGCACATGATGATGGGGGGGCTTAATACTGGCACATGATGATGGGGGGGCTTAATACTGGCACATGATGATGGGGGACTTAATACTGGCACATGATGGGGGCTTAATACTGGCAAGTGATGGGGGGGCTTAATACTGGCACGTAATGGGGGGCTTATTACAAGCACGTAATGGGGGGCTTATTGCTGGCACGTAATGGGGGGGCTTATTACTGACACGTAATGGGGGGCTTATTACTGGCACGTAATGGGGGGCTTATTACTGGCACGTAATGGGGGGGCTTATTACTGGCACGTAATGGGGGGCCTATTACTGGCACGTGATGGGGGGCTTATTACTGGCACGTGATGGGGGGCTTATTACTGGCACGTGATGGGGGGCTTATTACTGGCACGTGATGGGGCTCTTGTTACTGGCACGTGATGGGGGGCTTATTACTGGCACGTGATGGGGGGCTTATTACTGGCACGTGATGGGGGGCTTATTACTGGCACGTGATGGGGGGCTTATTACTGGCACGTGATGGGGGGCTTATTACTGGCACGTGATGGGGCTCTTGTTACTGGCACATTGGGGGGCTCTTGTTACTGGCAGTGGCACGTTATTGAGGGCACTTATTACTGGCACATTATTGGTGGGCACTATAGGGGCATCTACTGAGGCCACAAAGAAGGGGTGTTTTACATGGGGGGCTCTGTACAGTAGCATTTTATACTGGGACACATTATGGTGGGTACTATGGAGAAGGGGAGACAGGAGTACTATGGAGTCATCTACGGGGGGCACTAAGAAGGGGTATTTTATACTTGCAAATTATGGGGGACACTGAGGGCATCTACTGGGGCACGATATATGGGGCATTTTATACTGGTACATTATGGGGGGCACTAGCAGGAAGGGGGGAGAGGAGCACTATGGAGCCATTTACTGGGGCACTATATAGGGGTATTTTATACTGGCACATTATGGGGGACATTAGCTCAACTGGGGGCACAAGGGGGTATGTTTTGCACATTATAAAGAGAATTCTTTCTACTGGGGGGCATTATGGTGGGTTTTATTACTCCCCCATGGTATGACCCCCTAGTAGCAGCACCAGCCTCTCCCTGCTCTGCTATCCCTCTGCCCCTTCTCCAAATCCTTATTATGAAATCTTTCTCATTAGGATAAAACACAACATCAGCTCCGCCGAGCCCCCGGCCAAAGTGTTGAAGTGGCGTCCGAGATCCCCAAGGGCCAAGCCAAGTAACTGTAAGTGTTCATGTGAAATATGCTTTTTTTATATATGTACACTCCTGTGAGAGGCGGGAGGGAGATCTGTGGATGACACTGTTATAGGGAGGGAGATCTGTGGATGACACTGTTATAGGGAGGGAGATCTGTGGATGACACTGTTATAGGGAGGGAGATCTGTGGATGACACTGTTATAGGGAGGGAGATCTGTGGATGACACTGTTATG
Source organism: Bufo bufo (assembly GCF_905171765.1). Lineage (NCBI taxonomy): Eukaryota > Metazoa > Chordata > Amphibia > Anura > Bufonidae > Bufo > Bufo bufo. The sequence goes on from NC_053393.1 coordinate 353,900,808, forward strand.
GAGGGGGAAATGGGGATGACACTGTCATGGGGTGGATCTGGGGATGACACATATAGCATAAGATCCTATATACGGTATGTGGCATCCACAGATCCCCCCCATAGCAGTGTCATCCACAGATCCCCCTCTCTATAAAAGGGGATTAAGAGATGTCTAACACATTAAAAATATGACCTGTTTTAGGTAGCCAGTGATTGTGTGCAGGGCACAATCACAAATTACTGAACAATGCACAGGCAGTTATGTTTATAGCAATCTCAAGCATAACTTCGATGCAATGAACTTGCCAGCGTAAGTACAAAGTACGCCGCTGTCACTAAGTGACTTAATTTTTTAAAAAAAGTATCAAAAATCATATTTTTTGGGGAGTGGACATGGGTGCGGGGGGGGCCGGGGCGGGTGTCCCTGAATGGCAGTTTGGAAATGTGGTCACCCTAGTTGCAGCTCTGAAATATGGCCAAACTGGTGGCAAGTGGCATCTTGGCAGCTGCACGCTTGACTTTTCTCAGTTCATGGGCAGTTATTTTGCGCCTTGATTTTTCCACACGCTTCTTGCGACCCTGTTGACTATTTTGAATGAAACGCTTGATTGTTCGATGATCACGCTTCAGAAGCTTTGCAATTTTAAGAGTGCTGCATCCCTCTGCAAGATATCTCACTATTTTTGACTTTTCTGAGCCTGTCAAGTCCTTCTTTTGACCCATTTTGCCAAAGGAAAGGAAGTTGCCTAATAATTATGCACACCTAATATAGGGTGTTGATGTCATTAGACCACACCCCTTCTCATTACAGAGATGCACATCACCTAATATGCTTAATTGGTAGTAGGCTTTCGAGCCTATACAGCTTGGAGTAAGACAACATGCATAAAGAGGATGATGTGGTCAAAATACTCATTTGCCTAATAATTCTGCACGCAGTGTAGTCAGTAATCAGTAAGCTCCCTCTAGTGGTGGCTGCTGTCAGTTGTAATGTTATCATTCAACTCTAAGTCAGAGCAGAGGATCTGGAGATTTGTATCAGTAAAACTGAGCTCTGATCGCTATAAATACATATAAAGCAATGAGTCAGTATCTAAAAATGACCTGATGATAGAAGGTGGACACACTTACTTTACATGGAGGAGGAGGATGATAATCACATATGATCATGGAGTATACATATACTGATACAGATATAGGATGTTTGGACTGTATTTTTGGCTTTGTACATGTAATCATACATTGGGGTGTGGCCTTTAGTGGGTTTTTCTAGTGTCCCTTATAGTAGAAGGGCCCATATACGTAATACTGCACATAGACACAGAGAGGAGATTCATGGTGTGAAGACAAACTGTCTCAGTTGCCCATAGCAACCAATCTGATCGTTCCTTTCATTTTCCAAAGGAGCTGTGAAAAAGGAAAGGTGGAATCTGATTGGTTGCTATGGGAAACCGAGCCAGTTTTCCTTTGCACCATTTCTGATAAATCTCCCCCATAATGCAGACTGATTTGTACTGGTATCCTGTACAGATATATAATTATGTAATCTGCCCATAATTACAGTCAGCACCCCCCAAATAGCAGCTAAAGTGTCTCAACGTGGCTAAATAATACCCCCCATTACCAATAACATCAGAGTGCCCCTATACAGTATATAATGCCAGCACAGTGCCCAGAATAAAGTAAATTGCCAGCAGAGTGCACCATAGACAGAACTTTCGAGCACTCCCCTCACACAGCCATAAAATCTTGCACCAGCCACTAGGGGGAGCTCACTACACCCCCTATGTATAACTCCATATACAGCTAACTCCCCTTAGTGGTATGTGTGAGAAATAGGATTTAGGATGAAGGATATGTGAAGCATCATGGGAGATGATATAAGCATCTCTAATCTCAGATGAGGGGTGTCAGATCTCACCGGGGTCCATCTTCACCTCTCGTCGTCCTGTAACGGTCTGAGGACCACTGACCGTTGGTTTCCTTTCAAGTTCAAATCCAGCGATCCCATTGGCTGCTGAGCAGTGACATCTGGGAGAGGAAATTTAAAGGGACAGGATGCTGTCAGTGCTTGTCCTGTATGTAAGAATGGCGAATGTCCTGTATGGCGAATCCCCCAGGCTGGTCTCATAGTTTTAGTAATAATACATCATGTATTGTACTGCACTGAAACAGGGGTCAGACACTCAAAAGCTGACATTCCCTAGAGGGGTAAAAAGAAAGTTTTTTTTTTTTTTAGACAAACCAAATTAAAATCTCAAGTGAAAAAAAGTGCCCCTTTCCCCTAACCAAGCTATTTACACGTGTAAAAATAGAAATAAATAGGCATTGCCTCGTCCAGGTCTATAAAAATATCACCTGATCTACCCAGTCAGCTGAAATCAATAAAAACTATGCCAAAACAGCCATTTTTTAGTCACCTCACCATGAAAAAAACATAATATTGAGCGATCAAAAAATCTTATTTACCCAAAAATTATACCAGTGGAAATGTCCATTCATCTGGCAATAATTAAGCCGTCACACAACACCAAGGGGGTCATTTATTGTACTGAAATACGCCTAAATTAGACTAACTGTTGCGCCGCTATCTGCGACTTCTCCCCAATCACGGCAGGTCTACAATTGTCTACACTTTTTGGTGTAGAAAATTATCTAAATCTACACCAGCATGGGAGATGGCGTAGATTTAATGCTGATAGGCACCCTTGTAAAATGAGGTGACTTCTTGGGGGTTTCTTTTTTTCTTTACCTCAGAACCTGTAGAAATCATTAAACTAATCCTCAAATGCACAGGGCGCTCCTTCCCTTCTAAACCCTGCAGTGCTCCCATACAGAAGTTAATGAACACATACAGTAGGGGGTTGTAATGACCGGCGTCAGGAAAAGGGAGGGAAATGGGAAGGCCCTGTCCAAGGGAGAGGGAAAGGTGGTGACCGGGGCGGTGGGATCACTAGTCCGCACCACTGACACTAAGAGGAAAACACCAAGGAGAGGACAGACAATACAGACAAACATATAATCCCAGGTGGGCGACAACAACAGACCACCAAGGCCCAACAGGGATCCAGAGGGTAATGTTCTGGAACAACAACCAGGGAACACAACTACACAGCTCCAGTGGGTCAGTATAGAAGTCCAGGCAGGAAGCTCTATATCTGGCAACCAGAGAAGTGGGAGATGGGAATATAAGGAGGTTAGGATTGCTGGACAAGAAACAGCTGAGGAGGAGAAGCTACGGATCCCTGAGTGAGCCAAAAAGGGTTGCAAGGCAAACCCAGAAAGCTACCATTACGAAACAGCACTGTCTTTGTACATCGAGCGCGCGGCCACCCGCTGCGACTTCCTGACCCCGGGTATAACGGAGTCAGGAGTAGCTCTTGACACCCTCGTGACAGGGGTATTGTTGTACTCTAAAAGCATTTTGTAATAAAATTTGAAGTGTTTTTTTCCTATTACCACTTATAAAAATGAATCATTTGAGACTAAGTGAGTCTGCAAAATGTAGTCAATTTTGGGGATTATACACTGTACTAGTACCCAGTGGCATAACTAGAACTTACTGGGCCCCACAGCAAATTTTTGAACGGGGTCCCACCCTTCCGTGCCTTCAATGCAGATCTCAGACAGAAGCAAAAAAATAAAAAATCATCTTTTTGCTGCACTGCGTCTAGGCACACACTACACTGTGACCTGACGGCACAGCATTAGGTCACAGTCTGCTTCTACACACACTACGTCTCGTCCTGAAGCTGTGCTCTGCCAGGACTTAGTGCATCGTAAGTGTCCGGAGAAAAAGACAAGGGAGCGGTGAGTAACACCAGTGCTAGGACTAGGAACACTATAATGTTCTCTGGGCACTGAAAATAAATCCATTTGTCCCTCTCCGGGGCACCTTTCTGAGTTTGGGGCCCCAAAGCAGCCTCTTCCCATGTTTCCGTGGTAGCCACACCTCTGCTGGTACCTCAGGGTCTCTGCAAGTCTGACATGGACACCCACCAAAATAAGTAAAAAGAACCACGCCAGATGGACAGACTGAGGCAGAGGGGTTATAATGAATCTGTTATAAGACAAGCATTTTCCAGACCAAAGAACAACGGTAGAGATAAATTGCTGTACAGAAAATGGAAGGAAAATAAAAAAGGTTTGTGTTCTCCTTTAAATACAGTCCCAGGCTAAAGTGATTAAGAGCTCTCTGTGGCAGGGCTCCATAGGAACACAGTATAATCCCTGTAGACTCCATTGCTAATGCATTGGAGTCTATGGAAGAAGCAATCCAACGATTGCTTGTTATTAGTGTTGTGCGAGCATGCTCAGCCGAATACCTTTTCGGCTCGAGCATCGCTATGCTCGGCACATGCAGTATTCGGCCGAGTACCGCATGTGCTCGAGCGCCATGCTCGAGCCTCCTTCCCGCACGTTTCTCGGCTGCTAAGGAGCCAATAAACGTGCAGGTAAGTACTGCCATCACTGTAATGCCAGTAGCCATACAGTGATTGGCATTACAGTGATTGGCTGGCCGAAACGTGCCATCGGGAGCTATATAGCACCCGATGACGCGGATTCGGCTCATTGTGAGTCAGGGAGAGCTGCGCTTAGGAAGGAACAGATAGTTTTGGGAGTGTGATCGCAATATATTCAATAGAAAAACGTTTCAAAGACCCAAAAGTCCATTTAAGGACTATTGTGTGTGGTGGCAGGCTTGCAGCAATATAATTTAGCCAGCAATTTTTTTTTTTAGATACTTTACAATACTTTGCCTATAAACGGTGTCTGCAGTGAATTGTCACATATGCGCTGCAATAGCGTGTGTCAGGACCAGATATTGGGAAAAATATTAGCGAAACAATTATATTTTTTCCCTAATTTATCCACATTTTTCCTGCAGTGAATTGTCACATCTGCGCTGCAATAGCGTGTGTCAGGGCCAGATATTATGAAAAATATTAGCAAAATCAATTATATTTTTTCCATAATTTATCCACAATTTGCCTATAAACAGTGTCTGCAGTAAAATGTCACATCTGCGCTGCAATAGCGTGTCAGGGCCAGATATTGGGAAAAATATTAGCGAAAACCATTATATTTTTTCCATAATTTATCCACATTTTTCCTATAAACGGTGTCTGCAGTTATTTGTCACATCTGCGCTGCAATAGCGTGTGTCACGGCCAGATATTAGGAAAAATATTAGCGAAAACCATTATATATATTTTTTCCATAATTTATCCACACTTTGCCTATAAACGGTGTCTGCAGTGAATTGTCACATCTGCGCTGCAATAGCGTGTGTGTGTGTCAGGGCCAGATATTGGGAAAAATATTACTGACAACAAATATATATATTTTTTCCATAATTTATCCACAATTTGCCTATAAACGGTGTCTGCAGTGAATTGTCACATCTGTGCTGCAATAGCGTGTGTCAGGGCCAGATATTGGGAAAAATATTAGCGAAAACAATTATATTTTTTCTATAATTTATTAACATTTTTTCTATAAACAGTCCCTTATAACATATAACATTTATTATGAAGAAGGCAAGCATTAAGGACGGGGAAGTGGCCGTGATGCTGATGGTGCACGCAGAGGCCGTGGCCCTGGGCGTGGTGAAACTGTGCCTGCTGCCAGAGCACAAGAAAAACAATAATCCAAGATACCTAGCTTCATGTCCCAGTTTGCAGGGCGGCGCAGGACACCACTCTTGAAGTCAGCCCAGTGCGAGCAGGTGGTCGGTTGGATTGCAGCAGACAGTGCTTCCAGTTGGTTAAGCACCCTGTCTTCCACCAAGTCCAGTCTCAGTAGCCAGGAGTCTGGTCCACACAATCCTCACCCTGATCCTCCTTCCTCCCACCATTTACAGTCCGGCCAAACAAGTGATCCCACACTCAGAAATTCTGAGGTCCTCTTTGCATTGCCATTAATTGATTTGGCTCACTCGCCAAACATGCTTGAAGAGGGACCTGAGATCTTGTGCCCTGATTCTCAACCTCTTGAGCATCCAGAGTCACAAGAACATGACGCTGGGGAATGGCATTTAGTGTTTAATGAGGTGGATGATGATGAGACACAGTTGCAAATGACTCAACCACAATTACTGTCTCAAGAGGTTGAGGAAAAGGATGACACACAGTTGTCAATCACTGATGTTTTGGTTAGGTCAACAAATCAGGAGGATGATCAGAGTGAGGAAGTGGAGGTGCTGGACGACAAGGGCACTGACCCAACCTGGGAATGTGGCAACAAGGAGAGCAGTACAGAGGGGGAGGGATCTGCAGCACTGCAACAGGCTGAAAGTGGCAGTGGGGTGGCAAAAGGTAGAAGACGGGCACCACCGAACAGGCCCGCAAATGTTCCACGGAGCACCCCCTTGCGTAAATCTCCCTTGCTAAGGGGTAGGTGTTCGGCAGTATGGCGCTTTTTTGAGGAAAGTGCGGACGACAAAATAATAGTAATTTGCAACCTGTGCCACACCAAAATAAGCCGGGCATGAACACTAGAAACCTCACCACCACCATCATGATCCGCCACATGGCATCAAAGCACCTTAATAGGTAGGCCGAAAGCCTGGGTCCACAATCTGTGTCTGCGGGTCACACCACTGCCTTCTCTTCCCCTGTGTTACGTGCTGGCCAATCCCCTGTCCAAGACGCAGGCCCGGATGCCTCCCGCCCTGCACCTGGACCTTTGCAAGCACCATCAGCAACCACATCCACTTTCCTGTCCCAGTGCAGCATTCAAATGTCATTACCCCAGGCATTTGAACGCAAGCGCAAATACCCAACCACCCACCCACAGGCCATAGTACTAAATGCGCAGCTTTCTAAATTACTGGCCTTGAAAATGTTGCCATTTAGGCTTGTGGACACTGAGGCCTTCCGCAGCCTGATCTCGGTGGCCGTCCCTCGTTACACAGTCCCCAGCCGTCACTATTTTTCAATGTGTGGCGTGCCAGCCTTACACTAACGCAGTTACTGGGAAGGTCCACTTAACCACGGACACATGGACAAGTGCTTTTTTCAGGGATGCTACATTTCCCAGACGGCACCCTGGGTGAATGTTGCGGAGGCCGGGAGCGACTCGTACCCTGGGATGGCACAGGTGCTACCGACACCAAGGATTGCGGGCCCCAATTCCATCAGGGTTTCCGCCACCACCTACATTAGTGGCTCCAACCCCAACTACTCCGCCCTCCCCTCCACTTCCACCTCCGAATTATCTGCGTGCAACACCAGTCAATCATCAGTTGGTAGCTGGAAGCAGTGTAGCACTGCAATGAGGAAGAGGCAACAGTCCGTGCTGAAGCGGATCTGCCTTGGTGACAAACAGCACACCACCGCAGAGCTGTGGCAGGGGATAAGAGACCAGACTGAGCTGTGGCTCTCGCCACTCAACCTAGAACCAGGCATGGTTGTGTCTGATAATGTCCGTAACTTGGTGGCGGCTTTGGAACTGGACAACCTTAGACACATCCCATGCCTTGCCCACGTATTCAATTGTGGTTTAGCGGTTTCTAAAAACATACCCCAATTTGCCTGAGCTACTGGTGAAGGTGCGCCGCGTCACCAACAGCCGGTCTGTCAACGCTGCAGCAGCGCTTGAAATTGCCAGCTCACCTGTTGTGCGACGTGAGCAGGTGCTGGAACTCCACGTTCCACATGTTGGCCAGGCTTTGTGAGCAGCAGAGGGCAGTTGTGGAATACCAGCTGCAACATGGTCGTTGCCTTTCCAGTCAGCTTCCGCTATTCACAAGCGAGGAGTGGGCATGGATGTCTGACCTCTGTGAGGTTTTACGCAACTTTGAGGAATCAACACAGATGGTGAGCGGCGATAATGCTATTATCAGCGTCACCATCCCACTTCTGTGTCTTCTCAAACGCTCGCTGCTCACAATTAAGGACGACGCTGTGCATGTGGAAGAGGTAGAAATGGGGGAGGACTTTACACAGGTTGATGATAGCCAGACCACCCTCAGTTTGTCTTCTCAGCGCGAATTGGAGGCTGAAGAGGAGGAGGAGCAGGAGACGGTTGCCTCAGCTACAGAGGGAAGTACCCATGGAGGTTTAATTCCATCTGTTCTGTGTGGGTGGGCAGAAGAGGAGGAAGAGGATGAGGAGATTGGAAGTGATCCTCCTGATGACGACAGCGAAGTCTCGCCTGTTGGTACTCTGGCACACATGGCTGACTTCATGTTAGGCTGCCTTTCCCGCAACCCGCGTGTTATACGCATTTTAAACAACACGGATTACTGGTTGTTAACCCTTCTTGACCCCCGCTACAAAGCGAACTTCTCATCTATCATTCCTCTGGTGGAGAGGACGAGCAAAATGGTGCAATACCAGAAGATCCTTGTTGGAAAATTGCTCCAAAATTTTCCATCTGACAACGCTGGCGGCAGAGTCCGTACATCCTTGGCCAACCGAGGAGGGGAGACAAAGGGAACACACAGCAGTTCCAACTGCAGGGCAACACTCTCCAAAGCCTGCGACCCCGCTAGCACCCTCACCCTGATGTGTGGCCTACTGCCACAAGGAGAGAAAAATTTTGGAAGATGGTGAAGGAGTACATAGCAGACCGTTTCAGCGTCCTCAATCATCCCTCAGTGCCTTACAACTACGGGGTGTCCAAGCTGGACACGTGGCACGAACTGGCGCTCTACACTTTGGTGGTGCTGGCCTGCCCTGCCTCCAGCGTTTTGTCTGAGCATGTATTTAGTGCTGCTGGTGGCATTATAACAGATAATCGTATCCGCCTGTCAACTGAAAATGCTGACAGGTTGACTCTTATAAAAATAAACAAGGCCTGGATTGACCATGACTTCTCAACTCCACCAGAGGAATACTGATAAACATAAAGGCACTTTACATGTGGTTTTTTAAATTTGGTTAATAGACTGTATTCCCATGCACCCCTTCCACCATAAACAAGGGTATATGGTTGAATCTTCCTTTTCTCCTCCTCTTCCGTCATATCAACATGCATTGCTTATTCGTCACATATAATGCCCTCGCATATATGGCCTTCGAATATAACTTTTTAGAGGGTCTGCTCACCAGCAGGCCCTGACATCAAATTTTTTACAGGGTCTGCTCACAAGCAGGCCCTGACATCTAATTTTTTACAGGGTCCGCTCACCAGCAGGCCCTGACATCTAATTTTTTACAGGGTCTGCTCACAAGCAGGCCCTCACATCTAATTTTTTACATGGTCCGCTCACCAGCAGGCCCTCACATCAAATTTTTTACAGGGTCCGTTCACCAGCAGGCCCTCACATCTAATTTTTTACAGGGTCCGCTCACCAGCAGGCCCTCACATCTAATTTTTTACAGGGTCCGCTCACCAGCAGGCCCTCACATCTACTTTTTTTACAGGGTCCGCTCACCAGCAGGCCCTCACATCTAATTTTTTTACAGGGTCCGCTCACCATCAGGCCCTCACATCTAATATTTTACAAGGTCCGCTCACCAGCAGGCCCTCACATCAAATTTTTTACAGGGTCCGCTCACCAGCAGGCCCTCACATCTACTTTTTTACAGGGTCCGCTCACCAGCAGGCCCTCACATCTAATTTTTTACAGGGTCCGCTCACCAGCAGGCCCTCACATCTAATATTTTACAAGGTCTGCTCACCAGCAGGCCCTCACGTCAAATTTTTTACAGGATGCGCTCACCTGCAGGCCCACAACTCAAATCGTTTACAGAGTCAGCTCACCTGCAGGCTCAAACATAAAATCTTTTACAGGGTCAGCTCACCTGCAGGCCCGCAACTCAAATATTTTACAGGGTCAGCTCACCTGCAGGCCCGCAACTCAATGTGAATGAGGCCCTCCTTTATGTGATATACAGGTTGTATCAGAGTGCCTCTTCCTTGTAATTTTTGGCAGCACTTGCACTTTATATACATATAAATAAATATACAGAAAAATAATGTTTTCAATCAATTTTTCCTATAAAATCGATTTTTTACTTTGGTTTTGTGCGTAAAACCTTAATTAAATTCTGGGCCTGGTGATCTTTTTAAGGCCTTTTAAGCAGCATCAGCAGCAGCATGGTGATAAAAATGAATGGCAAGGTGACATGGTGTGGAGATGGCAGCATGAGGAGGCCACACAGTGGCACAATGACAGAGTCTGGATAAAAGACTAAGGCCACAGATTGTTTAGAAAGATGCAGATGGAAACAATCTGTGGAGCTGTATCACGGTCACCAGCAGATTAATGCAGACCAGGGGCATAGCTATAGGGGAAGCAGGGGAAGCTGCAGCTTTAGGGCCCTGACCCAGAAGGGGCCCACCCAGGAGGAGGACTAAAGGATTTGGTCAGGGCCCCCATAACAGTATTACACAATGAAATTATATACAGTGACAGTATAGACAGTGTATAAAATAGATGGAACAGCTGCCGGCCCTGGTCTGAGAGAGCGATCTTTACTAGCCACAGGAATAGGGGAGGCATGAAAGGAAGAGGTCGCTAAAAAATTACTGTGGGATGGAGCCCCATTCGAAAATTTGCTGTGGGGCCCAGTCATTTCTAGCTACTCCACTGATGCAGCCCACAAAAGCAAGTTGGGTTTATCGATTCCAAAAACTTAATTAAATTGTGGGCCTGGTGATCAGTTTAAGGCCTTTTAAGCAGCATCAGCAGCAGCCGCATGGTGATAAAAATGAGTGGCAAGGTGACATGGTGTGGAGATGGCAGCATGAGGAGGCCACATAGTGGCACAATGACTGATTCTGGATAAAAGACTGAGGCCACAGATTGTTTAGAAAGATGCAGATGGAAACAATCTGTGGAGCTGTATGACGGTCACCTGCAGATTAATGCAGACCAGGGGAGTAGCTATAGGGGAAGCAGGGGAAGCTGCAGCTTTAGGGCCCTGACCCAGAAGGGGCCCACCCAGGAGGAGGAGGAATAAAGGATTTGGTTAGGGCCCCCTAAACAGTATTACACAATGAAATTATATACAGTGACAGTATAGACAGTGTATAAAACGGATGGAACAGCTGCCGGCCCTGGTCTGAGAGAGCGATCTTTACTAGCCACAGGAATAGGGGAGGCATGAAAGGAAGGGGTCGCTAAAAAATTACTGTGGGATGGAGCCCCATTAAAAAATTTGCTGTGGGGCCCAGTCATTTCTAGCTACTCCACTGATGCAGCCCACAAAAGCAAGTTGGGTTTATCGATTCCAAAAACTTAATTAAATTGTGGGCCTGGTGATCACTTTAAGGCCTTTTAAGCAGCATCAGCAGCAGCATGGTGATAAAAATGAGTGGCAAGGTGACATGGTGTGGAGATGGCAGCATGAGGAGGCCACATAGTGGCACAATAACTGATTCTGGATAAAAGACTGAGGCCACAGATTGTTGAGAAAAATGCAGATGGAAACAAATCTGTAGAGCTGTATGACAGTCACCTGCAGATTAATGCAGTCATCAAAATCAAGTTGGGTTTGTCGGTTCCACCTCAGCTCACCAGCAGGCCCGCACCTAAAATCTTTTACAGGGTCAGCTCACATGCAGGCCCTCGCATAGAATTTTTTACAGGGTCAGCTTACCTGCAGGCCCGCAACTCATGCTGCCTTGCTTTGAAGTAGTAGCCGTAGCCGTTTATAAGGCCCCCTCTCCGAAATCGAACAATGATTCCCCGTTACCGGTGGTCACCATGTTAGGCACATAAAAGAACATCGAAAGGTCATAGGGAAGATATCTAAATGGATCGCGGATGTCACGGGGACGTGCGATCAGGCAGAAGTTATCTAGAGTCAACAAAGTGGCAGCAGGGCCTCTCCTGTATAACGTTTCCTCATCCAAAATACAGCAGTGACATTCCCTGTAATTTTTTATTACTCATTCCAATAACAGGGCATCTTAAGAGTCCTGTATTGTTATTTAGCGTCACTACCTCCACGAGTCGGGAGTATGTGATTTCTTGGATGTGTTAGCCGTTTCTCACGCTCCCTTTCCGGAATCAAACACTGATTCCCCGTTACCCGTATTTTACAATGGTTTTGAGCTGACAATTACATCGAAAGTTAATATGCCAGACATCCGAATAAATCGTCGCCGTCACGGGGACGTGCCATCGGCCCCAGGTTAACTAGAGTCACCAATGCGGCAGCAGGCCACCGCCCATAATGTTTTAGATGGTCAGATCATCAGGCCCTTGCTCCTAATGTTTTTGAGGGTCACCAGCAGGCCATGAATCATAATTTTTAAAGGGTGTGTATGATGCCCTCCTTTATGTGTAATTAAGGGTGTATCAGAGTGCCTCTTTCATGTAATTTTTGGCAGCACTTGCACTTTATATACAAGTAAATATTCAGGAAAGAATGTTTTCTATAAATTTTTCCTCTAAAATCGATTTTTATCCCTTAGTTTTGTGCGTATTATTGTCATTATGTAAAAGTGGCGTAGTATTTGGACAACATAGTTCCCAGCAGCGACCAGTGAGTCCAAGATGCATCCATACATCCTCCCCATGCTGTTACAGAACCATTTCGGTGGTGTTACCAACAATTTCAGAAATTTTCTTATGAACCAGGCACCCTCCCCTCTTCAGAGCAGGGGGTACCTGGTTTAATGCTTAGGTTCTCCCATTGACTTCCATTATACTCGGGTGCTCGGTCGAGCGCCGGAATATCACGATGTGTTCAGCCCGAGCACCCGAGCACTACGGTGCTCAATCAACACTACTTGTTATAGTTCCCTAGGGAACTATAGGGGAAAGTTATTTCCATAGGGAAAGTTCAAAAGAAAAAAGAATTAACAATTTTTTTTTATTAAGAAAATATATAAATATTCAATCCCAAAAATGAAAATAAAATAAAAACATTAAAAATAAAAAAAATACACATCTTGTGTGAAAATACTCGCAGTATTACAATATGAAAATATTTATCCCATATGGAAAGTGGCGATATCGGAAAAAAAAAGTCTAAATGGCCAATTCCCCGCTTTTTGGTCACTTTTCCTCCCACAATTTTTTTAATAAAATTGATCAATCGCAATCGTGAGTATATTGGCGCACTCTATCTGTATATAAAGCTATTGTTTTGCCATGCATGCGAAATGTAATCAAAAACAGTGCTGTAATTTAAAACTACTTACAGTTATCAGGAGTTCTTCCTCACAGTCACGAAAGTTGCTGCCAACCATTTTGCTTGAAATATGTAGCAAAAGTGAGCCACGCACAATATGCGCATATTACATTGCCAATTTTCGCAATCAAGAAAATAATGATTGGAGATCACGAGTTCTAGAATTTGTGAATTTTAGTCCAGAAATTTGAGAAATATCACGAAAACGAATATTGCCTATGCTGCTACTCATCACTAGAAGTAAATGCGAGGTGTGCTGCAAAAACCAGCTCTGTCCACTACACAATGTACATGGCTGTATAATTCTGGAACTACTTCTAAACTGCTGAGGCAGGGATGTGGGGTGTGTCAGACCCCTGCCGACCAGATATTGCCTATCTTGAGAATAGGTCATCAATATCAAAATACTGAACAATCCATTTAAAGAGGATTTGTCAGGTCCACCAACATGCCAGTTTCATTATATGCATGTATTTCCACAAAAATAAAAACTGGGGACATCTTTTCTTAGACCTGTGAGGTATACTGTTCCTCTGCTACTCCTCCTGTAAATGTATGAATACCTTGGCAACTGAGAGTTAGTTAGATCTCAATAAGATGTGTCCCTTCCACACTGAACAATCAGTGCTGTCAGATGTGGCGACAAGCCATATTGATGAGGGGAATGGTCAGTTGTCAGTTATATAGAGAATAGAAGTATTTACTAAACCCTCTTTAAAACCTGTGTCTATTGCAGTAACTGCAGTTCATAGCTTACTTGGTATTATGATCCTTGTATTTTTTCCATGATATGCTAGTTTGGGTGACTCCTCCACGACGCTGGTCATTTCTGGGTAACCATCGCTGCAGCTACTGAAGTGGTCACAGGAGATGGGGTCAGTTGTACAATCTGCCTGTCCTGCTTGTTTTAGGTCCATCTCACTCACCAAGAGGAGGCAGAAAAAACTGCTTAGGGTCCATTCACACGTCCGTGTGTGTTTTGCGGATCCACGAATCCGTGGATCCGCCAAAAAAACGGACATCGGCGATGTGCGTTCCGCATTTTGCGGACCGCACATCGCCGGCACTTGATAGAAAATGCCTATTCTTCTCTGCAATTGCGGACAAGAATAGGACATGTTCTATTTTTTTCGGGATCGGAATTTCCGGACCCGGAAGTGCGGATCCGCAATTCCGGATCCGGGCAGCACATCGTGCTGCCCCATAGAAATGAATGGGTCCGCAATTCCGTTCCGCAAAATGCGGAACGAAATTGCAGACGTCGAATATGCAGTTTCAGGATTAAATAAAGAAAAAGTTTCAGAAACAAGAATGCTAATTATGGGGGCCATTTATTAAGACTGGCGTTTTAGATGCCGATCTGAATAAGCCCCTGTGCTGGCGGTGGAACCGTCAAAGTTATGTCCTAGTGTAAGACAAGGACCCGGTGTGACTACAATTTCTGCATCGCATTAGAGTGCTGCCACAAATTCATTTTTTTTAATGCAGTTTTTTAAGCCAAAATCAGGAACTAATGTGCGGCAGCCCTGTACCACTCCTGATTACAGAGGCTGCCGCATACTACACCCGGCTCCCCCACGTGCGCTCCCAGTCTTTAATTTCCCAGGTGTCGTGGTCACATTTGTCCACGGCACCTGAGGGGCTAGATGTATGCAGTTGACGTTATCGTTTAAAACAGAAAGCACGTGACGGCTATGGCTCCTGCTCCACTTGCGAGTGGGTGCTATTTTTAAATGCCTAACCGCCAATGTAAATTTATGTGGGGTGGTTCAGAAAGGGGTTAACCAGCATTTTTTTAGTCTACGATGAACCACTTTACCATGGTATTCTCTTGATTCCCTACACTATTATATAGCCTGTGTGATCTTTCCCCACTATATACACTACCATACATGTTCTAGTCCCTCTGATAAAGCCTGCTCTGCTGTGTACATTCCTCACCCTGCTTGTATCTCCCACTGACCCTATGATGAGAAGAAAAAGGGACCGAAAGAAGAGCCTCTTTGTGAAGCATATAGATAACATTAGACCCAAGCTGACAGTAGCCAGGAACTGTGTACTGTTGCCAATAATGTCAGAAACAGCATTACAGCCAGCTGTGTAAAGGAGTTGCACAGCCTCTACAACAACACTATGGTATGAAATGAAAAAGTATCACAGAACTGTCATAGTGTTCATACATTTGTATTGCAATATGCTCTTCAGAAATACAAATGTAAATGGTATATATGAAAATAGATGTATAAATGAAGTCGTCAAGTAACTGAAATGCTGGGTTTGACTAAATGGTTTTTAAGTACGGTAGTATGACTGAAATATTATTGATTAGATATGATGGATAGATGATATGCATTAAGTCTTAGAAGCTATAGTCATTTACTTTATTACTCCTCTGCTATTCTGTAATAAAAGCATTGCATATATTCAGTAAGGAATAAAGAAATCATAAACATTTTACAGAGTATAGACAAGGATTCAATAAATGCCGATACAGAGAACAGCAAGCCAGAGATTGAACTCTATGTGTAAAGTTTTAATAGACAACCAAAAGCAGACTCCATTGTGATGTCTTTGCATATAAACTTGTGAACACAGCACAGGATCTGTAAAATATGTCAGTGAAGGGAAGGTTAATTCAGATTGTACATACTAATGAATACATAGATCCTTTCTTTTGTTCTCAACCTCTCCTTCTCTCCCTCAACACAGAGCTAAAGAATATGACACAGGTAATATCCCAAATTAAAAGAAGAAAATCGGAAAAAAATCTGAAAAAATTACATTACATTTGAACCATGGTTCTCAAGTTTTAGTAAATGTCTCATAACCCTTTTAATCTGTACAGATTATCAGGAGCGGACCAGGAAGTTAAAGTGACCCTGGAAAACCAACTAAAAGTACCCCCAAATGACAGGAGGTGGGGCAAAACAAGTAGGCAGGACCAACAGAAGTAGGAATACCATATTGCAGCACAAAATACAGCCCCTGCAAAACCAAATACCACAGTGCGCACAAAATACTGCTGCCCCTGCTGCAAGTATTTTTATACAGTTGAATAGATCACTGGCCAGATGCATAGGTACCTAATACTCCTAGCATTAATTAATGCTGAGAGCATCAGATCAATATGTACCTGGCCAGCGGCTATAAAGATGGCTCGGGTGGCCCCCTGGACACCGGCCCACTGGGAAATTTCCCTGTAGAGTCTATGGCCATTCCAACCTTGCACATTAGTTCTACAAACCATATAATGAAGCATTTTATTTTCCCACTGTCTAATAGACAAAATATTGCCCATGAGAAATAATCAGGCTATTGTATTTCTATCTAGTTATGAATAATAAGAGGGTGTTCATTTGATGGCCCTAAAATACACAGGTCCACTAAAAGACATAGGAGGTATTTTATGAACAGATATACACCACTTTTGTGGCGTATATCTGGCGCAGATTCTGTTGCATACCATGCTGCGGCAGAATCTGCGACTTCTTCCCCACTCACTCTAGGTTTAAAAAAGGGGGCATGGCATGGGAGGAGACGGTTTAGGCGTAGAATATGGTCTAAATGTAAAACAGCAAGGAAGCTGTCTTACATTTAGAATCAACGGTGGATACGCTGAAGTTATGTAGAGGCCAGCGCCTATACATAACTTCGGTGATCCACCGCCATCACATGAGCTTATTAGGGCGGCGTCTAAAAAGCTGGTCTTTATGAATGTGCCCCATAATCTATGATCTAAACGTATTTCCATTTTCTATGTCTCCTTCAGTATATCCATAATTGCCCTCCAAAATTAAAAAAACTTGGGACATCTCCAAGTATGGCCTCTTTCAAACGTCCATGTCTGTAATGATATTCTTAAAAAGATGGTCAGTGGTTCATCCATGAAGACATCTGTGAAGAATCCATGTTTGGTCTGTGTGTCTGTTTTGTGACCTCAGTTTGTCATCTGTATTCCATGGACACTGCTAGGTGTAAAAATTTATTTCTAGAGCATCTCCTAGCAATAATCTGTGAAATCCATGGACCAAACATGGATGGAATCTGTTTTTGTCTGGGGTTTTCACAGACCCATAGAAATAATGGCATGATGGATCCTTAATTATAGACAAAAATAGGGCATGCTTCCATTGTGTCATCACGGTCCGTAGAAAACCACTGATGTGTGAAAACACACATTGAAATCAATGGGTATGTGTGCTGTTCGTAGAGACCACAAACAACACGCGAGTGAGAGGCCTAAGGTGGTAACATTCTGATTGGTGACCAAGAGATTAGAGACAGTTTAATGCTTATCTGTTTCCAGTTTTACATAGGAAGTTGGCAGAGTAATATAGTCTATGTATAAACCCAAATTGTGTGGTACGATGGGTCTGGTTAGTAGTTACTTTTGGTATATTATTATAAATGTCTTCCCATTGTGCCCACAAAAGATGCTAACAACATCCAACTTCCAATTTCTTGGACATCTAAAGTGAGGAGGACCCATCTTCTTGTACATCTGAATCCCAAATGCCATGATAATCTGTAGTATGCTGTAGCGGCACCGTTTAGGTGATCGCCATACTGGTATCTGTTGATCAGAGACTTCGCTTGTTCTGTACACCTAGCACATGTGTCTGGGAATTTCCCGCATGGTATCCAAACATCACTAACATCCCATACGATATGTCTTGAGCACTCTAAGAAATGTGAAGCAGTCAATCTGACATACAGTACACAGACGGCCTAGGGCAGTGATGGCGAACCTATGGCACGGGTGCCAGAAGTGGCACCCAGAGCTCTCTGTGGACACCTGCGCCCTGGAAAAAGTCTATGGTGTATCAAGATCCCTTAGACTTTTCCTGCCATACATCAGTGCAGGGCGCACTCTGAACAGCAGGCAGCACATTGAATGTAGGCAGGCTGTTATAGCTAAGTGATAAAGTACATGGAAGATATACTATATTGGACTGTAGTATTCAGGGTAAATTGCTGTGTTGGCACTTTGCAATAAATTAGTGGGTTTTGAGTTGCAGTTTGGGCACTCGGTCTGTAAAAGGTTCTCCATCACTGGCCTAGGGTGTGAATATGCTGAAAGCAAGGGGAGATTAATGTGATGCAAACTAAGGGGACTGATATCACAATATCTATGAGGGTTATTGTTCTTCTTAAAACGTTTGGATTTATAGGAACAGACTGCTCCTTGGTGGCATTGACAGGGTAAATAAAAGTTCCAAGGCCTGGAGGGGTAAGTGGGTAGGGTGGAGATAGAGGAGGGGGTGCGGTGTTAAGTGCTTTAACAGTTGCAAATAAGGAAGTAGGGTCTCATACTCATGTGGAAAGATACTCCCCTGGACGTTTAAAGAGGACTGGTCACCTCTCCTGACATGTCAGTTACATACCCCATGTAATAACGATTCAGGAACATCTTTTCATATAACTATGTTGTGCCATTCGACTATTATTCCTTCTAGAAATTTTAGAATAAACTACCAGCAGTCAGCAGTAAAAGTCCATCTGGGTGCTACCAGTTGAGGATGTGTCCCTGCACAGTCTGATAATGGCAGCTGATTGGATAATGTCAGACTGTGCAGGGACACCCCCCCAACTGGTAACACCCAGATGGACCTTTATTGCTGACTACTGGTAATTTATTCATAAACTTCTAATAGAGGAATGGCATAATATTATTCTGCCCTGAAGATATGGATTTTGGCGATTTGTCCTATATATTCAAAGTCAGAACAGGAAGGCAAAAAAGTATGCTTAAAAAGGTATTCTCTTCTCAGACATTTATGTGTAACCACTCTCCAGGAGAAATGTTCTCGAGAGAAGTGTGGGTCCTAGAAGTGCAACCTGCATCTATCGGACATTCATGGGAATACCTCTTAAAGGGATTCTGTCATGAGATTTGAGGCCTATAACCTAAACATATGGCCAGGTCCCTACTAATACCCTGAATCCGAAACAGACCTTATTAAATGTACCTGTGGCTCTATTAGCATATAAAACAGGTTTTTATAACCGGTCATTCACGTACCTAATGTGTCTTAGGGGACGTCTCATCATGCAGGGTGCCCGGCTGCAGCCATCTCTGTCTGGTGCCCAGCGCCGCCTTCCCAGTTGAAATCGCCGCCTTCCTCACCTCAGCCCCGCCTCCTCAATCGTCCAGTCCCTCAGGTTATGCCTAGTGCGCACGCGCGGGATCTGGCAGAGGGACCGGACGATTGCGGAGGCGGGGCTGAGGTGAGGAAGGCGGCGATTTCAACTGGGAAGGCGGCGCTGGGCACCAGACGGAGACGACTGCAGCCGGGCACCCTGCATGATGAGACGTCCCCTTGGACACATTAGGTACGTGAATGACCGGTTATAAAAACCTGTTTTATATGCTAAGAGACACAGGCACATTTAATAAGGTCTGTTTTGGATTCAGGGTATTAGTAGGGACCTGGCCATATGTTTAGGTTATAGGCCTCAAATTTAATGACAGAATCTCTTTAACGGTCTTCAAGGTTTTATGAAGGTTTCATACAGTTACTAGATTTCTGGAGAAGGGTTGTTGATCCCGGAAGTTATTAAACTGGATTGGCTTCCAGTTTATGAGGTTTTTTTTTTGCCTTCCTCTGGATCAACTTTGCAGGGTAACAGGCTGAACTGTAAACTATAAACTATGGCCAATATTAGGTGTAGTTCAGGCGCAAGTGGCGGTGCAACAGTTAGTTGGGCCGCTATATGCAACTTCTCCCCACTCACTTCAATTCAAAATTTTTGGGTGTGGCGTGGGTGGGGAAGGGGACGGGCCGGCAGTTTTAGGCGTACAAAATGGTCTAAATGTAAGACAGCTAGGAGAACAACGACAACTGGAATGAGAGCAGGAGGTGCACAGAGGCAAACCTCTGCACGGAAGAATGGTGCATAGTGATCCGTTTTACACTGCATTTGAAATTAGAGGTCTCATCCCAAGACGAGGGCTCCAAACAGTGTCCACACAAACCATCAGAAGACGTTTGTACGACATTGGGCTATGAGACAGACGTCCAGCTACAGGTGTCCACTGACATCTGCTCTCAAAGGTTATTATTAGGGGTGAGCGAATCGAGCTTCGGATTCAAGATCCAAAGTCGATTTGTTCCAAAACTTTGTTTTAATGCTGTATGGAGACCTGTCTGTACAGCATTAAAATGTACGTGCTTCAGCTAAACAAAATGTGTTATGTCCGAAGTCGCGCAAGACTTCGGTGAATAACATCGGGCTTTGATTCTACGACTTTAAAAACATTTTAAAACAGAAATCCGAAGTCAGCTTCGGTACCAGTTGGTATCTCGGTACCAAAGCCGACTTTAGATTCCTTTTTTAAAATGTTTTCCTCCTCAACTCCCCAGTGTATGATTGGCTAGGCCCTTGTAAAACAGCTACATAAAGTGTTATTTTTTTTTTTTTTTTTTTTTTTAAAGCAATTTTTCTCATTTTGCATATTATTTAATTTATTGGCATCGTCACATCCAAAAATGTCCAAAATATAAAAATAGCACTTTATCGTGTTGTAAAAAATGTAATCCACGGTGCCCGAACAGTTTTTTATTTGCTTGCCTCCCCAAAAAGTTCTCTCTTTTAGCGGAACGGAACCCCACGAAAGCACTCTGTAGTGGTTCCATTCCGCACCGCATCTCTGAATTTGCGGACCCATTCAAGTGAATGGGTCCGCATCCGTGATGCGGAATGCACACAGCCGGTGTCCTGTGTATTGCGGACACGCCATATGTGGGCAGCAATACGGCTACGGGGGACACACGGTCGTGTGCAAGAGGCCTTAAACGAAGTCACGAGCCACAAGTAAAGCCCACATAATGTGGTAGGTTGACCACCACTGATTTAAAACGTTGATTGAAATGAACACTGACTTGCAGACAGATTAAACAAATGTATAATTTCTTTATAGGAATTTCCAGTGAACTAAATATATGGGTGGGTAAAAACTAAGTACACTAAGAGATTACAGTTAAAGCCTAATCTTTACTGAGGGCAGGATGGGAATATGGCACCCTCTTGTGGTAGTTTCAGAACTTGCAATGTCACTTTTAATGGCAAGTTTTTTCATTCTTCACTTTGATTTTGGAGTGAGATCATTTGGGGAGATTTATTAATACTGTACTAAATCTTGACAAGATGAAAGAAGACTTGACAGGCAGAAACTGTGCCAAATTATCACAGCAGCCTGCTCAGTGTTATAAATGTGGTGCATCTTGTTAGCATAGTTTAAGCCAGGGATGCCCAACCTGCGGCCCTCCAGATGTTGTAAAAATACAACTCCCAGCATGCCTGGACAGCCTACAGCAGGGCATTGTGGGAGTTGTAGTTTTACAACAGCTGGAGGGCCGTTGGTTGGGCACCCCAACTTTAGGCTAATATTTTGCACCAAAACTATATGCCATGTTTTTTTTTTTTATTTCTAGGCACTTTTCAAATCTGTTTATTGAGGCATGAATCCTGTCTAACTAGATAATAAATGTAGCGCCTGCTATATATCCCAGTTTTATAGCGCCATTTGAGGCTGAATTCTTTCACATTTTGATAAATCTCCCAATTACGCCTTGCTAGTATGCTTACAATTGACTTCTAATCCACCATGGCCCAATGTGCCAAATCAGCTGTAACTATTGCTCTGCTGGTCTCAAATTGGATATTTAGAACATTGCATCTAATGATGGCAATGTATTTTTGCTGCAGAATTTCGAATGTGTGGTTCTATTTATTAGTGGCATAATACACTGACGAGCACCAGAACTGATGGACCTTGTGATGAGCCGACGCCGATATTTTGCCTGGACGTCCGCCTCTTGGCTTTGCAATGGATGGACAGACATCATTTTGTATTCTTCAAACTGTCATAGGACTCACATGATGCAGTTTGCCAATTTTCGCGGTCGAGATACCGCTATCAATGAGCTGGATGATGCAGTTTCTCTTTTCCTGGGAAATCTTCTTCATGGCTGCTCCTGGATTTAAACCAGTGACCCTTTCGCTTGGAAATCAACCTAATAACACACTGAGCTATTAGGGAATGTGAAGTTGTAATTTGTAGCATCCAAGAAGAAAATGATTGTTCCACCACCAGGAGCAAAACCGTAACAATACAGTTACATAACAAGAATGCTACGATATGCCCCCATTGTCTGAAAGGTGCGGGTCCCACCTCTGGGACCCGCACCTACAACGAGAACAGAGCAGGTATGGGGATAGTTGTGGCTTGAGGACCTCGGGTTTCCTAGGGTCCGACCACCATCAAGCGCTGCTCCCATACAAGTAAATGGGAGCGCACCGCACATGAGCGGCACCCGCTCCCATTCATTTCTATGGGGCCAACAGAAATAGCCGAGCCAGCTGGAAATGGCCGTCACATAGAAATGAATGGAGGGCGGCTGCTTTCCCTGCTCTGTGTAGGTGCGGGTCCCAGAGGTGGGACCCGCACCTATCAGACAATGGGGGCATATCCTAGCGATATGCCCCCATTGTCTGATGGCAAAACCCCTTTAAGCCACATTCTTATCAGTAAGATAAGAACTGAGCTAGAATGAGTGTTTATAATGTCAAAGAGAAAATTAGGGGCCCTTCAGCTCCCCAGATGACTGTTCTGTTCTAAGGTCTTCTTTGTGGCTCCTCATGTATTTCCATGGTACATTATCTCATCTGTAGAGCCAACGTAAATTTTTGGAACACATCTTTGACTCCATAGTCAATCGCCTCGTGCTTAATGTCACAACGAGATCACCGACTTCTATCATATGCTGATTTGGGGAATATATTCACTGACCCAAGATGGGAAATATAAATTATATACTGTAGTGATGTACTGTAGTACATTTGCATTCATTCATAGTTTTTTTCCAAGTGAGATTAGAGCCAGTACATCGGATCCAAGATGGCCTGGTAGAGGGATCTTGCCCTATATTAAAATAGAGGCAGTAAGAAAGAAAGCAGACCCTATCCTGAGTTTGCCTAAAACAAACTACCATGCTGGGCTGCTGCACTTTATTCAGAGGTTTTAATGAATAAATAACATGATATTTTAGTTTTTTTTCCTCGACCAGTGAATAGACTGATGTCATGACCAGTGTAATACCGCAAACTAGTCTAACAGACATTTCTAGTGACATGCTTTTTGAAAGCAAAGAAACCGTACTAAAAAGATTGAGAACATGGATCCAGATGATATAGTGGAATAAGCAGTCATCCTTCTCGAAAACATCGGTCCTGATAAAGAACAGAACATTTTAATTCTATCTTAAAGTAGGGATAAGGGATAAAAGATAATCTTGTGGTTAACTTGCTAATATAAACCTTTATTTTTTTTTTTAAACGTTCTTCAGAACATGAAGAATACGGTACAATATATTACAACGATAAAAGGAGGTAGAACGTTTTCAAGCCCTCATAACATCATAAAAACACATGCTTTATTAAAATAAAAGGTTTAGAGGCTTAAAGTAACAAACTTTCTCGAACGAAACAGGGAGGATTCCAGTAAGTCTCCTGGCTGAGATACAGTACAAAGAGATCAGCACCAGGCTTGAGATGAGATTATGGGCAGGCACTCTGGTCTTAATTCATCTTCCACAGAACTTAATATATAAACGGAATGAGGATTTTCCTGGCTTTTGGATAGTCTTCAAATTTCTCAATGTACCATCTGGAAGAATAAGAGTCACAGTATTAACATTAAGGAGCAATTCCAACAAGCGGTGTATGGATTCATAGAAAGTCTGAGAGCTGAGTACTTCTGCCTCCTTCCGCACCCGAGCCTACCGATTTAAAACTTCTCACATGTCAAAGGATTTTGAAATTGCTAGGTACCCACTGGAGTGACAAAGGCGACCGTCTAAGGCCGAGTTCACATCAGCGTTCAGCCTTTCCGTTCTCCTGCTCCGTTATAGGAGCAGGAGAACGGAAAGGACGGATTCTGCTCATAACTGAGCCGAATGGAGCCAACAGACCCCCATAGACTATAATGGGGTCCGTTAGGTTTCCGCTCAGAAGATGATTTTGGAGCAAAGACAAAAGTCCTGCGCGCACAACTTTTGTCTCCGCTCCAAAATCATCTTCTGAGCGGAAACCTAACTTTATCTACATGATAAATGCCACTTACTGAAGTGACAAAACCCCTTTAAGCTCTGGTCACGTCTGTTTTATGTCTTCAGATCTCCCAAGAAAACCATGAAATGACAACACTCTTCTTCTCTGTCCCTTGAGGGACGGCAAGTAACTGTCTGGGGTCTAGAAAGTGCTTGAAATAAATGACTGTATTACACATACTTTCAGCAAATTTGTCTAGGATTAAGTAGCTTCCAATGATGGGGCAATGTTTTATAAAGAAATTCTGAGTTATCAAAAAAAATTAATTACAGATTACAGATGTGGCAAAAAGTTTTGAGATTGACACAAATTTTGGTTGTTTTTTTTTTTATGGTGGCAATTTGCATTAACTCTAGATTGTTATGAAGACTGATCAGATGAATTGTAATTAATTGCAAAGTCATTCCTTGCCATGAAAATTAACTTAAAAGGGTTACTAAGGCGAGATGAGGCCACGTGGCTGGGAAACGGTGAAGTGGTCTGGCCATTGCACTACAATGAAAGCTACCTACTGAAGCAGCAGGACACCGGCATGGACCGTATCCTAAAGAGAATTCAGATATGGGATCAGGCAGATGTGACTGTATCTGCATGCACCGTGAGGCAAAGGCCTTTGGAGAATGGCCTGGTGTCAAGAAGGCAGCAAAAAAGCCACTTATCACCAAGAAAAACCATCAAGGACAGACTGATATTCAGCAGGAAGTTCAGGGATTGGACTGCGGGGGACTATGGTAATGCCATTTTCTCTAAAGAAGACCCCTTTAGACTCCTTGGGTCTCTGGAAAAATTATTGTCCAGAGAAAAAAAGGCGAGCGCTACCACGAGTCCTCTGTCAGGCCAACAATAACGCATCCCGAGACCATTCATGTGTGGGTTGCTTCTCATCCAATTGAGTGGCCTCACTTACAATTTTGACCAAGATTACTGCCATGAATAAAGAATGATATCAAATCATCCGCCAAGAGTAACTTCTCCCAATGATCCAGGAGCAACTTGGGGATGAACAATGTTGGAGCATGTTTAAGCGTGTTGGCGCACCATGTCACAAGGCAAAACTGAAATCATTGATCAAAACATGGAAAATTTTGGGTCCATGGCCAGTAGACTCCCCAAAAAGCAGGTGGACAACCAAAAACACAGAAATTGTGATAACCTCCAAGCACTGATTAGGGAAGAATGACTTGCCATCAGTCAGGGTTTAGCTGAGAAGCTGATTCCAGCATGCCACGGAGAATTGTAGAAGTCTTGAAAAAGAAGGGCCAACTCTGAAAATACTGAGTTTTTGCATAAACTTCCTGCATTTGTCAGTACATGTTTAAAAACTTATAAAATGCTTAGTGTACTTCAGTGTACCATTGAAACATCTGACAAAAAGATCTAAAACAGTCTCAAATGTTTTCACCACAACTATGTACACTCATACCCATGTATTTTCTGAAATATCACATTGTAAAAATGTTCCCTAGCAAATGTACACATTTTATAAAAAAAACGCATACACATTCATGTCTGTGGCTAATACTTTAACCCAAGCAGACACCTCCCAAAATTAACAGTCGAGTATGTGCCACTTAGCCCTACGTTATCTATTCCCAAACTCACCAGAATGAAGAGGCATTCCAATGACCCAGATGCCAGTAAAAATCCACAGATTAGGCTACTTTCACACCAGCGTTTTTGCTGGATCCGTTATTGTATGTATTATCTTTAACATAGCCATGACGGATCAGTCTTGAACTCCATTGAAAGTCAATGGAGGACAGATCCGTTTTCTATTGTGTCAGAGAAAACGGATCCGTCCGCATTAACTTACATTGTGTGTCAGGACGGATCCATCTTCCTCCGCACCACATTGCGGAAAGAAAACCGCTGCTTGTAGCGTTATTCTGTCCGCAATGGGGACGCAACCAAATGGAATGGGATGCATTCTGGTGCGCTCCGTTTCATTCAGTTCAGTTTTGGCCCCATTGACAATGAATGATACGACAGAACAGGCTGCTGTCTGAATCAGGAGGTCCAACTTCTCCCTGCACCAATTATATTAGTGGGGTCTGTGTGTTACATGGGTGTAGTACAGATACGACAGAACAGGCTGCTGTCTGAATCAGGAGGTCTAAGTTCACTCTGCTCCCTGCACCATTCATATTAGTGGGGTCTGTGTGTTACATGGGTGTAGTACAGACACGACAGAACAGGCTGCTGTCTGAATCAGGAGGTCTAAGTTCTCTCTGCTCCCTGCACCATTCATATTAGTGGGGTCTGTGTGTTACATGGGTGTAGTACAGACACGACAGAACAGGCTGCTGTCTGAATCAGGAGGTCTAAGTTCACTCTGCTCCCTGCACATAATAGTGAAAGCTGAGCTCAATCCTTTAAAATCTAATTGCAGATCACATTTAAAGGGTCACTGAGTTTTCAAAAAACGTTCTATAGGTTATATAAGCCTATGGGTCCATCTCCATCCTCTACAAATGTACTCTCTCTCATCGTTCTATTGATCAGTGAGGGTCTCAGCACTCAGACCCCCACCAATCAAATCTTTTGATTTTAAGTTTTTGGAAAACTCTGGGCTCCAAATATTGATGACCTATATCAAATAACATGCTGTTTTGGACTCCTGGAAGCTAGATAGTATAAGGAGCTGGAGACTGTACACTGTGTAGTGGCCATATGTGACAGTTCCTTATACCTATTCTGGCCATGCCTGGACACTGCCATGTGCTATGTGACTGAGGAAAGTACTTACTGGTGATGTTGCTGTGCTCGAGATAAAAGCACCAGCAATGTGAATAAGGCAAAAGCCGCTCCGGGGATGGACCAACCAGCGATGGCAAATCCTGACCATTCCACTATTTCACCAAAAAAGTTTGCACCGGTAACATATTCAAAAAGTCCACCTTAAAATAGAATCAAACCATAAAAAGGACAGGTATTAGAATCTGTACTAGTACTTATGCATATCCCATATACTATGGTGTACATAAAATTACAGCATAGGTGACCACAGCATATTCATTTTAACAAAATACAGTCATTTACGGAGCAGATCAGCACCGACTGTATAGTACCAGGAATTCTTAGTCGTGTCAGATAGGTGTTGTAGTTGGTGTAGGTGCCCCAGGCCGCTCTACCTCCTATGTGCAGTAAAGCCAGGCGTGCTGTTACTGGCGTCATCTGTACAGTGAGTGCACTCTACAGCACAAGTGCCATTCTGCTGTACTCCTGACACATTGATGTAGCATGGCCTGGGGGACGGCAATCTGTAAATGCATATATATCTTTGGAAACATGGTCACATCATGTATTATGGCATGGTAGCAGCTTAGAGGGGAAACATCCCGATAGGATCCCTTTCAATTTCTTTTTAATACAATGCAGTTTAGAGGGAGCATACATAGGGACCCTGTAGAACCTGCACACTCCGTTCTGGTTAGCAGTATCCTGTCACCTAAATCTGTGAGGGGAACGACTAATCATCTCTGTCCACTATGGAGTTACTGGAGGAAATGTACCAAACTGGTGTAGAGCAAAACTGACTTTGTTGCCAATAGCAACCAATCACATTCCACCTTTCAGTTGTGAAAAATGAAAGTCAGAATCTGATTGGTAGCTATGGACAACTAAGCCGGTTTTCCTTTACATCAGTTTGATAAACTTACCCTACTGAGTGTAGGTTATAGATGAGTTTAAAGGGGTTTTCTGACATCTGGAACCCTGCCAATCAGCTTGCAGTAGCGGAGTGGCCTTCTCTCTGCTTTTCCTAAGCCAGTGACGTCATGTTGATCTGTCACGTGGCTAGGGCTGCAGTAAACGATTATTTTAGTAATTGAATATTCTATCGATTATTTTTTACAATTAAACGAGTAATCTAATAAGAAAAAAATAATTAATAGACTGTTTTCCTTTATAAAAACTCATACAACCCCCTACCATCAGTCCCCAATACCCTTTGTTCCTCCCTGTGCGATCAACCCAAGTGCATCAGTTCCCCCCAGTGCCATCAGCTCTTCCTCCCCCCTTGTGCCATCAGCTTTACTCCCCCCCTTGTGCCATCAGCTTCACTCCCCCCCTTGTGCCATCAGCTTCACTCCCCCCCTTGTGCCATCAGCTCTTCCTCCCCCTTGTGCCATCAGCTTTACTCCCCCCCCCCTTGTGCCATCAGCTTTACTCCCCCCCCTTGTGCCATCAGCTTTACTCCGCCCCTTGTGCCATCAGCTTTACTCCGCCCCTTGTGCCATCAGCTTTACTCCCCCCCTTGTGCCATCAGCTTTACTCCCCCCCCCCTTGTGCCATCAGCTTTACTCCACCCCCCCCCCGTGTACCATCAGCTTTACTCCCCCCCCTTGTGCCATCAGCTTTACTCCCCCCCCCCCTTGTGCCATCAGCTTTACTCCCCCCCCCCCTTGTGCCATCAGCTTTACTCCCCCCCCCTTGTGCCATCAGCTTTACTCCCCCCCCCCTTGTGCCATCAGCTTTACTTCCCCCCCTTGTGCCATCAGCTTTACTCCCCCCCCCCCCCTTGTGCCATCAGCTTTACTCCCCCCACCTCTTGTGCCATCAGCTTTACTTCCCCCCCTTGTGCCATCAGCTTTCCCCCCCCCCCCCCCCCTTGTGCCATAGTCTCTGCTGCCCTGCTCCTCCTGACACCCGGATTGCACAGCGTCATTGGTTGCTATAACGCTGTGCACGCGCGTCCCCCACCCCCTCGGTTTCACCAACTTACCTTTCCAGCAGGGGCGCCGCCGACACTCCATCGTTGCGCGCTGCTCTGCGCCTGACGTCACGGCGTGCGTACGTCAGTGCAGCGCGGTACCATGGACGTGCTGTGAAGTGTCCGGAGGCCCCTTGCTGGAAAGGTGAATATTCCAAGCGCAGTGGGAGACCACAGAGTGGGAGTAATAGCAAGCGCTTCACTCCCTCGCCATGGTCACATGACACAAACAAATCTTCGATGCAAAAAATTTGCATCAAGGATTTTTTGTGTCGAATTACTCCATTTAATCGAGTAATAGTTTCAGCCCTACAAGTGGCCTAGACGTCAAGTGAATGGGGCTGAGCGCGATACCAAGCACAGCCACTATACAGTGTACGGCGCTGTGCTTGGTGAGCAGGGAGAAGGCCGCAGTGCTCACAGAGATGATTGCTAGGGCTCCCAGGTGCTGGGCCCCCACCGATCACATAATGATGACCTATACAGAAGAAGATAGATCATCAGATCCTCAGTCCAAAATGGTTTCTCTGTAGTCAACAGGCAAAATGCAGTATGGCTTCGCAGTCCAATTTTCTACGTGTCTGTTTAGGTGTGGCAGATACTGCAGATGTTCCCTTTTACCATCTGACAGCTAGTCATCCTCCTACATGATTACACCCTTATTTCTGTGTCATATAACCAATAGCATCAGATCCAGTGCAGAAAGTCGTGGAACCAGTTTCTGACTGATTGATTCTAGAACCTCATTAGGACAAAGATTCTTTATTAGTTTTCTCCTATTATGGTTATGGCGATGTTCAGGGTGGATTTGATTTAAATCACTAGTCAGTAAGGCTTGATTTAAATCATAAAGACCCATTCTTGCTGGTATAACTTATAATATGCAAGTAGATGAAGATTTTTAGAATAATAACTTTTCATATTAGTTTGATTAGGTTGATTCTGCGTTCATAGGTTTGTAGAAGTTAGGATTAAGGTATTTTTCTCAACTCTGTTCATGTTATAACACTTTTGCTGTGAAGAAGAGGCATGTGATCTCTGCTGAGTCAAATTCAGTTTTGAGAACTGCGAAAGTAAAGCAAGCATCTGTGATAATATCTTGTAGGCAGAGAAACTGCCCAATAATCTTACAAAAACCTCTGGAAGAGCATGACATTGTGAATGGATTAATGGAATTTATTTACCAAAAAAATTTACAGATATACAGCCTTATTCTACATAAATTAAAAAACTAATCCTTATTTCATGATAGAATAACCTTTGAATTCAATATATTTTTTTTAATCATTGATTTTTATCCACCCTGGCTATGTTCTTCTTTGAATTTTTTGAGTTTTCAGACACACTTAAGTTAGCAATATATAGAAACATAGGGAGTCATTTACTATCAGATATACACCAGTTTTCTTGCGCAGCAATCTAACTGTTCTCGACTCACACCAGGTCTAAAAAAGGGGGCTTGGTGTGGGCAGGGAAGGGCCGTCAGCCCGTCTCATTTATAATTTTCTATGCCTGCTTTAGGCGTAAAAAATGTTCTAAATCTGTGCCAGCAAGGAAGCTGATGTAGATTTAGACCGGCAGTAGTAGCCAACGCGGATCCACCACCATGATATTTTTATTAGAGCAAAATTCTTAAGAAAAAAAATAAAAAATTGCCAGTTTTCTCTTCTATTTCACATTGTGCGCCATATATTTGAAAACACATCTTGCAAAAAACGTTTACCCTGCCAGAAATGTCCATCAACAAACAAGCCTGTCAGTGTCATAAGGCAATGTATGCTTATACAGTAATATACCGTATATGCCGGCGTATAAGACGACCCCCAACTTTTCCATTTAAAATATAGGGTTTGGGCTATACTTGCCGTATAAGACTACCCCTGAATGCCCAGCCCTCCCTGTCTTCAAGACGATCTTCTCCAGTCCAGGAAACTGACTGGGATCTGTGGATGGCACTGATATGGGGAGGGGGGATCAGTGGATGACACTGCTATGGGGAGGGGGATCAGTGGATGACACTGCTTATGGGGGGGGATCTATGGATGACACTATATAGCATCTTATGCTATATGTGTCATCCACAGATCCACCCCATGACAGTGTCATCCACAGATTCCCCCTCCCCATAACAGTGCCATCCACAGATCCCCCTTAAACAGTGCCATCCACAGATCCCCCCCATGACAGTGCCATCCACAGATCCCCCTCCCCATAACAGTGTCATCCACAGATCCCCCTCCCCATAACAGTGTCATCCACAGATCCCCCCATGACAGTGTCATCCACAGATCCCCCCCATGACAGTGTCATCCACAGATCCCCCCCATGACAGTGTCATCCACAGATCCCCCCCCATGACAGTGTCATCCACAGATCCCCCCCATGACAGTGTCATCCACAGATCCCCCCCATGACAGTGTCATCCACAGATCCCCCCCATGACAGTGTCATCCACAGATCCCCCCCATGACAGTGTCATCCACAGATCCCCCCCATGACAGTGTCATCCACAGATCCCCCCCCATGACAGTTCCATCCACAGATCTCCCTCCCCATAACAGTGCCATCCACAGATCCCCCCCACCCCGCCATGACAGTGCCATCCACAGATCCCCCACCCGACGCTCAGAGGAGTATACATTTATTAACTGTAATCTGTAACTTTAAATGAGCGCTCATCTCTTTACTAGGGTACCTTACTCTCAGCTCCGCTAACAGGCAGTGCGGGCGGCGCTCACTTACTGACGTCACGCGCCTGCGCCGCCTAGTGGAAGGAGCAGGCACGTAACGTCAGTGAGTTAGCGCCGCCCTACAGATTTGCTGCACTCTGGCTACCCACATGTCCAAGGTAGGAGGGTTCGCGTCTCTCCATTTAAAAGATATGAGGAGTTTGGCTGTAGTGAGGAGGTGATTGTCTGTTTTTCCCTGAAAACAAATGGCAAAGAAAAATGTCTTCAGGGGCTAGAGTCATAGTAACAGAGCATACCTTATTTATGGCAGCATTAACTGTGGACCAGAAAGCTGTGATTCTACAGCAGTCCCATCATAAATGCTTGTAGGACCCGTAGGACTTGTAGGACTCCGCACTCCGGACTAACAGGAAGTGCGGGCGGCGCTCACTTACTGACGTCACGCGCCTGCGCCGCCTAGTGGGAGGAGCAGGCACGTAACGTCAGTGAGTGAGCGCCGCCCGCACTGCCTGTTAGCGGAGCTGAGAGTAAGGTAACCTAGTAAAGAGATGAGCGCTCATTTAAAGTTAAAGTTACAGATTACATTTATTAACTGTACTCCTCTGAGCGGCGGGGCCCTGTGTATTCTAACCCCCAGGCAAGCGTCCCCGTCCCCATGGGAACGCCTGGGGGTTAGAATATACCATCGGATCTGAGTATACCCGGCGTATAAGACGACCCCCGACTTTTGAAAATAATTTTTAGTGTTAGAAAGTCGTCTTATACGCCGGCATATACTATGTCAAGAAATCCTCCAACATCTGCAGTGCGAAATGACCCTGTCGCTAGGAAATCACGGTTATAACCAGGCACAATTCCTCAGCTAAATGGAATGATACACTTTACTTAACGATCCGCTGCTTCATTCTGGAGAAAAAGTACTTTTCATCCATATGCAAATGAGGTGTTAATTGCACCGAGGGCGGACCCAAGCCATGTAATAAAGGGTTTTCCAGGATTTCTCAGGATAGGTCATCGTTATCTGATCAGTGGAGGTCTGAGCCCCAGCACCCCTGCCAACCAGCTGTCTGAAGAGGCCACGATGCTCTCGTGTGAGCGCTGCGGCCTCTTCCTAGGCCAGTGACATTCATCGGTCATGTGTCCCTTTTAAGCGGTTGTCCGGGTTCAGAGCTGAACCTGGACATACCTATAATTTCACCCAGGCAGCCCTCCTGATGCTGCTGGATCGCGCAGGGCAAGGGCTCTTATTTACAATAACACTGCCGGGCGGAGGCTTTCGCCCAGCAGTGTGTTCGGTGACGTCACCGGCTCTGATGGGCGGGCTTTAGCGCTGCCCTAGCCGTTTTACAGACAAAGAAAATGACAAATCATGCGTTTTTTTTTTATTATCTGTGTTGGCGTTCACCGCGATACCCAATATGTTTTTTTTTTATTTTTATTGTTCAAGGGGGTCATTTAAAAAAAAAAAAAAAAAAGTTACAATTTTAAAGGGAACCTGTCATCAACTTTATGCTGATCTCACTGAGGGCAGCATAAAATAGTGACAGAAATACTGATTTCAACAGTGTGTCATTCATGAGCTAAAAGTAAGTGGTTGCCGAGAACCAGCATCATAATCATTGCAGCCCAGGCCTTGAGAAGAGTCAAATCTACTTGAGAAGAGTCATGGTTATTCATAATCTCCTGCACTCTCACCCATCTGCTGATGATTGGCAGTTCTCTCCTCGAGAGTAAGGGAGAAAACTAGGTAGAAGACTGTCAGCAGGCGGGCAGGGAGAACAGGACTTTATGAATAACCATGACTCTTCTCAGGTGGCCATGACTCTTTTCCAGGCCCAGTCTGCAATGATTGCGTTTTAACTTTTAAATGACAGACTCCTGAAATCAACTCACCTGTCTCTACTTTATACTGCTATTAGTATGGGCAGCATGAAGTTGATGACAGGTTCCCTTTAAACTTTATTTTTGCTTTTTATTTAATAACTACTAGAACCCTTGTGCGGCACCTGCTGGGTTATTTGCCGGGGTTCGGCAGGACACAGCTTACATTTGTATTTAAGGGTTAATTATATGCATTGGTGACGCAATGTTAAACAGGCCCCCCACCCAAAATTATAATAATGTTAATTATCATCATCAGTGGCAGCTTGACAGCCCCCTCCCCTTAATCCTTCTCATTGGTAACAGTGGAAGCGGGACAGAGGGACTTCCTCCTTCTCCACTGTGCCGGCTTGAGGAGAACATGGTGCGTGCTGAGGACGGCACGTGCCATGTTCTAAGCGATACTAGGTTGCGCAGTAGCGCACCCTAGTATCGGAAAATAGCAAATCCCGGTATTGTATCAATTCGGGTACAAAAGTATTGACTGGGTATTGAAAGTTCGATACCCTACACACACACAAACCGGAGCGTTGTGGTCTCAAACAGCTGATTGGCAGGGTTGCCAGAGGTGGGGCTCCCACTGATCTGATATTGATGGCCTTTCCTGAAGACAGGTCATCCATATACAAATCCTGGAAAACCCTTCTTTTTATATGGCCCTGTGCTTTGTCATTCCTCTGTTATTCCAGGCAGAAGTCTATGAATGAATTGTCAAAAGTCTACAGTAGAAGTCCAGCGAGTTGTTATCCATTGTGGGTTTGGGAGCCCCCCTCAGTCCGACAATGTCCAATCAGTGCTGTGTCAGATTGTGCAGGGACACAATGGTAACACTCAGCTGACTTCACTGCAGACTCCTGCTATTTCATTCATAGACTTCTAGTAGGAATAGTAGAGGAATGGCACAATATAGAATATTATAAAAATGCTCCAGAATTGCTCCTGTTATACGGGAGAGGACATATAGGTTTGTGTTCCTCATTAGCATTTTTTGGCTTTCTTGCGGTGGCTACTTTGTGATGACAGGAAGTGCAGCCATACTGGTCGTCACTCTTGTCTTTGGCCTTCAAGAGCTTGCCTTCCTGAGGTCACTTTTGGGGAACAACATGACAGCAGAAAATGACACTAAGGGAGATATTTTCGGTGACCACTTACCTCTGGGTATTTTATATCCTGTCTCGCCGGGGTTTCTCAGATTCCTCAGGATGTGATCAGAATGAATATTAATAAGCATTCCGCAGATAAACAGCGCTATACCTGTAAGAGGTGCATTAAAGCTGCGGTCAGTGCGGCAAATGAGAAAGACATCTAGACATCATACATCAGAAGGTTGTCAAAATGTGGTAGTCAGGGAAGGAAATGTGCCGGGTGCTGCAGCTTCCTTAGTAGCTGAGGAATTCGCATTCTCCCTGGGAAGATGAACTGGAACCATGCATACCTTTCAGCTTTGGGTGGAGTGACACCTCAAAAAAATCCAGTCATGGTTACATCAAATAAATGATCCACACCCAAATTCTGCAGATATACTTGATGTGCTAATGCCAGCTGAACATAACTATATTAATGCCATCTCACTGCCTAAAGCCTTTAGTGAGAAAAACGAGCTTTTATAATATGCCAATTAGCCTCTAGGAGCAGGGGGGGGCGTTGCCCCTGCTCCTAGATGCTCCGTTCTCCCACCTCTTTTCACGCCCTTCTACTCTTGATTGACAGGGCCAGGGCAGCACTGCTCTCCTCCCGCCAGCCCTGTCTGCAGTGTAAATCTCGCGCCGTTCAGCATTCGGCGCAGGAGCAGTGGGGAAGCCAGCAGCCGCCGAGCGTCCTTCCCTCACTGCGCCTTAGTAGACACAGTTGGCGAGAGGAGAGCAGCGCTGCCCTGGCCCCATCAGTCAAAAGAAGGGCGTGAAAAGAGGTGGGCAAACGGAGCCTCTAGGAGCAGGTGCAAAGCCCCCCCCCCCCCCCCCCAAGAGGTCAATTAGCATATTATAAAAGTTCATTTTTCTCAATAAAGGCTTCAGGCAGTGAGATGGCATTAATAGGCCTCATGCACACAACCGTTCAGTTTTTTGCAGTCCGCAAATTGCGGATCCGCAAAACACGGAAACCGCCCTTGTGCCTTCCGAAGTTTGCAGAACGGAACAGGCGGCCCATTGTAGAAATACCTCATCTTGTCCGCAAAACGGACAAGAATAGGACATGTTATTTTTTTGGGCGGACCACGGAACGGAGCAACGGATGCGGACAGCACATGGAGTGCTGTCTGCATCTTTTGCGGCCCCATTGAAGTGAATGGGTAAGCACCCGATCCGCAAAAACTGCGGCTTGGATGCGGACCAGAACAACGGTCGTGTGCATGAGGCCGTATAGTTATGTTCAGCTGACATTAGCACATCGCTAATGTCAGCCAGCGTAATACCCATTTTTCAGGTGACAGAAACCCTTTAATACAAATACAGGAGGCAAATACAGAGGTTAACTGCTGCTGATCGCAGCTCCCTGTCATAAAGGTCGGGTGCCGGCTATGTGATTCTGACGCCGGCACCCGCCTCCTGTATTTGTATTAAACGTTAGTTATCTTCATTGGTGGCGCAGTGGCCACAGTCCCTCCACTCCTCCCCCAGTTTCTCCTGTCATTGGTGGCAGCGGCGGCACAGGGGTAAGGGAGAGACTGCCTCCTTCTCCCCTGTGCTGCTGAGGAGAACATGGCGCGTGCTGAGAGCAGCGCATGCCATGTTCTGAGATACTAGCCTAGTAGCGGTAAAAGGCAAATCCCGGTATCGAATCGATACCTGTACAAAAGTATTGATTGGGTATCAATAATTCGATACCGAGTGCAACCCTAGTACCTACCATTCTGAAGATCCTAGAGCAGGGGTGCACAACCTTTTTTGGTCTGAGGGCCACATTGCTCTATTTCAAGGGGCCGCGAATAAAATAAAATATGCAAATCAGCCGACAAACGAGCGATTTCTTGTTTATCGACTGATCAGCGGCTGCGATTATACCGGCCAGATATAAGCGCTCCTATGAACACTTTTTCCCAGTAATTGTCCAGAATATCGTCCTGCAGCAGGCCCCTGAAACCGAAGAGTTAAGCCTTATTCACACTTCAGTGTTTCACGGACGTGTGCTGTACATGTTCTCCACGGACAGCACACGTCCCTATTTATTTTAATGTGTGTATTCAGACATCAATGTTTTAGCACGGTCCGTCTTTTTGGCATGAAAGCTTGTTCTATTTTGTCCGTGTTCACGGATCCATCACGTTTATTATAGTCCATGCCATCCGTGTTGCATGGATCATGAAGAGATGCTTTGAAAATTATTTTTCAGCTGTTCAGTGTTACTGAAACACGGATGTAACACAGACAGAAAAAAACGGACACACGGACCCAACACAGATCCTTCACGGACAGCTTCACGGATGCATCACTGACCACCTGCTTATGGATTTGAGCGCAGACATGGACGTGTGAATGAGGCATTATACTTACCTGCTCCCTGCTGTTCTGGTCCTCTGCACTGCCCCCATCTTCCAGTCCCCGCGCCGTTTACACCTCTCCAGCGGTGATGTGGCCAGAAGCAGCATGTCACTGGTGAAGCCCCTCCCTCAAGAGGTCATAAAAAGACCTTTTTTAATTTGCACCTTTTCTTTTTTTATTTTATCTGTATTTTATTGTAATATTTTTATTTTTTTTATAATTGGTTTATTACTTATTTTTTTTAAATATATTTTTGCCACATATGTTCCCCAAGAGGTCATAAAAAGTCTGTTGGGGGACAATAAACACTATTATTTTGCACTTTTTTCAACCTATTTTTTCCACATAATTTGTCCCCAAGAGGTCACTGAAAGACCTTTGGGAGACAATGAGAGACTTTTTTTTGTACCATTTCCACTGTAACTGGGGCATCCAAATGAGCCCCAGTTACAGGGGAAACCAGCCTCCTGTGGGAGTTAGAAGGCAGAGCAGATCAGGGTTTCCTGACCCTGCAGCTCTGCGCTCCTCTGAGGAGAAGGCAGAAGCACTGATAAAGCGCTTCTGCCTTCCCCTCGGCTCACTCACTATCACTTCCAGCGGGGGGCCCGACCTGCTACAGTGCAGGAGCAGGAGCTGTCATCCATCGTCGTGCGGCGCTCCAGGCAGAAACACAGCTGATCGCACGATCAGCTGTGTTTCTGCCCAGCAAGACAGGGCCGTATGTGGCCCGCGGGTTGTGCAACCCTGCCCTAGAGGGACTGTCACCAGCGTTGTGCTCGCTCTGTGAATGTAATGATGCCTTTAATGTAGTGATTTCTTGCTTCATTCTGCAGTAAAACTACTTTTAATTCATATGTACGCGATGAGCTAAGTGCACTGGGGGCGGGCCTAAACCACTCTGTGCACCCTGGCTCATCTTGCTAGCCAGGTTCCTGGAGAGTGTCCTCACCTGACCCTTTCACTCAAGGCAAGGGAGGGTCTGGCAGAGGAAGAAAAAGCCAGGGTGCACAGAAAGGCTTGGACCCGCCCTCAGTGCACTGAATTGGTCACTGCATATTGATTAAAAGTACTTTGACTCTAGAATGAAGTAATGGATGGCTACGTGAAAGACACCATTACACTCTGCTGCTAGAGCTACAAGGCATAGTGCTTGGTAGAACAGTGAATTTCCTAGAGATAGCGTCCCTCTAAAGGGGTTTTCACAATACATATTATATATTTCCAAAGGATAGAGGATAACTAACTGATCACTGGCAGTGCAACCACTGAGACCCCCACTGATAACTAGAATGGGGGTCCGGTTCCTCTGAATGAATGGAGCTGAAGGTCCAGCATTCGAGGAGCTGTCTAAGAAAGCCAGTTACAGCACCGACACTCCATTCATTCTGGAGCCCGGGCCCCCGGCTCTTGTGATCAGCAGGGGTCCCAGCAATCATGCTTTAAAGGGGTATTCCCATCTTAGACAATGGGGGCATATCGCTAGGATATGCCCCCATTGTCTGATGGGTCCCAGCGGTGGGACCCGCACCTATATCAAGAACAGAGCGGGGAGTGCTGGGGCTGGAGGACCCCAGATTTCCCGGGATCTGTCCACCACCAAGCGCTAATCCCCACCTCTCCCATAGAAGTGAGTGGGACTCGCACCTATAAGACAATGGGGGCATATCCTAGCGATATGCCCCCATTGTCTGAGATGAGAAAACCCCTTTAATAACCTATGTGTTGGATAGGTGGTAAATGATGTTCATGGGGTAACCAGTTTAAAGGGGTTTTCCAGTCTCAGGATAGGTCATCAATATCAGATTGGGGGGGATGATCTGACACCCAGCACCTCCACCGATCTGCTATATCCACAGCGAGCAGAAAGAGACAGGAGATGGCACGTGTTTTCCCTTTATAAAGCTGACGGTGGGGGTA
Source organism: Bufo bufo (assembly GCF_905171765.1). NCBI lineage: Eukaryota > Metazoa > Chordata > Amphibia > Anura > Bufonidae > Bufo > Bufo bufo. The sequence goes on from NC_053393.1 coordinate 353,939,673, forward strand.
CCAGACCCCAGCCGATCTGATATTGATGACCTATCCGGATGATAGGTCATCAATATCAAAATCCCAGAGAACCCCTTTAAAGTCTAATTTCAGCTACATGTATGTATAACTGGACTGTGGGCTTTTACGGAAAACGTGCAGATTGGAAGAATAGTCTGATCTCAGCATCTCACCTATGATGAATCTGGGGTCGTGTGTCCAGGTGGGACGGAGGTCCGAGTACTTGCACAGATAGCTGCTTTGGAGGTACCCATTGTAACAGCAGAAAATCAACGCAAGGGAAAAGGAGGCAAGGGGGGTAGGCTTTCCCCCACGGATCAGAAAGGGGAAGATAAGTGTCCTGTGGAAAAACAAAGCAGATCACAGCGATCATTACACTCCTGCCAGCACCATGGCGCTCTCCTCGAGAAATGGAGATGAAACGGTTCAGGCTCTGTTCACATTAGCATCATGGCTTCCACCCCTGTACTGGAATGACCCCGAGGAACCCCACCATTACAATAATAATTAAAGGGGGCTGCGCCATTTCTCCGCTGCTTCTTCTCCTTTTCCTGGCTGCAGCAGCGACATTCACTGTTTTGCAGCCACTGACCTCAGCAGTCACGTCCTATGTACTGATGAGGTCAGTGATTGGCAGAGATCGGCGCTGAAAGCGGTAACAAAAAAAAAAAAAGGGGCAAGTATAGAGTCTCGTTATTTTATCACTGTTTTTTATAAACTCTGAAAACCCAAGTAAAAGAATGACCTGTGGCATATGCTCAGAAGAATAGGTTTGTCTTGAGACGCTGTGGTGTATCTCGTATTATTACGTACAAGGGAAGCTTATAAATGATCATTCGGTATCAGAGGAGACAAGTATACACACCCCGCATTACACTGTATGGGGCCGAAATCTGGGGTAGCCAATCACTGAGCAGATTCCATTTTTCAAATGCACTATGAGCAATGAAAGCCGAGCTGTAATTGGTTGCTGTGAGCACCAAGACAGAGGCAGTTTTCCTTTTAGAAAGTTTCATAAATCTCCCCATAGATCGCCCTTCCCGTATGTTGTAAAAGTACCACTCCCATCATGTCCTGACAGCTGTCCTGACGGGTGCAGTAGTATCAGGACAGCAGAGTAGAAAGAGCGGCATTCCTCACCGGTGCACGTAGTGACAGATGAAGGCCCCCAGTAGAGCCTTGGATGGCGCCTCCACCTCTCTATGGACGGCCAGGTAATACACTGGCACACTTAGGGAGGGCAGCTCTTGTAGAAACCAGGCGAGACGCACCGGTACCGGCGGCCCAAACACGGAGCTGGTATACCGCCCGTACGGCACACGGATAAACCGGAGAAGTATGAATGAGATGACTCCCATTAGAACCATGACGTAGGACAAGACATGCAGCAGGCGCCGCTCATCCTGGACGAGACCCAGCAGCCACATATCGCCTCAGAAGCCGCCACTACCGGCTACCGAAACCGGCCACAACCTTCAACCGACGTGCGCTGCTAGGTAGCAGCCAATCAGCAGTGAGGGTGGCACGCGCTGCCAGTGACCAGCCAATCAGACGAGAGCTGACCGCTTCCTCATAAGTGATCACTGCTGAGCGGCTGGAGGCGGCTTTGTACATAGATATGCACCACCTCCAGGGGCAGGAAACCAGTGCCCGCTCCCTGCATGTCTACCCCATCCCAGCGCTTTAACCCCTTCAGGACCCTGCCATTTTTCACCAGGCCATTTTTTGCAAATCTGACCAGTGTCACTTACTGAGTCCAAAAATGTCATTTTTATTTCTAAAAAAAATACCAAATTTACAAAAAAATTAGAAAATTTTCAAATTTCTATTTCTCTACTTTTATAACACATAGTAATACCTCCAAAATAGTTATTACTTTACATTCCCCATATGTCTACTTCCTGTTTGGATCATTTTGTGAATAACTTATTTTTTGGGGACGTTACAAGGCTTAGAAGTTTAGAAGCAAATCTTGAAATTTTTCGGAAAATTTCTAAAACCCACTTTTTCAGGACCAGTTCAGGTCTGAAGTCACTTTGTGAGGCTTATATAATAGAAACCACCCAAAAATGACCCCATTTTAGAAACTACACCCCTCAAGGTATTCAAAACTGATTTTACAAACTTTCTTAACCCTTTAGGTGTTCCACAAGAATTAAAGGAAAATTTAGATGACATTTCCGAATTTCACTTTTTTGGCAGATTTTCCATTTTAATAAATTTTTTCCAGTAACAAAGCAAGGGTTAACAGCTAAACAAAACTCAATATTTATGGCTCTGATTCTGTAGTTTACAGAAACACCCCATATGTGGTCGTAAACCGCTGTACGGGCACACGACAGGGCGCAGAAGGAAAGGAACGCCATATGGTTTTTGAAAGGCAGATTTCACTGGGATAATTTTAAGTTGTCATATCACATTTGAAGACGCCCTGATGCACCCCTATAGTAGAAATTCTAAAAAATAACCCCATTTTGGAAACTACGTGATAAGGTGGAAGTTTTGTTGGTGCTATTTTAGGGTACATATGAATTTTGGTTGCTCTATATTATACTTTTTGTGAGGCAAGGTAACCAAAAATAACTGTCTTGGCACCGTTTTTATTTTTTGTTATTAATGTTCATCTGACAGGTTAGATCATGTGGTATTTTTATAGAGCAGGTTGTTACGGACGCGATAATACCAAATAGGACTACTGTTTTTGGTTGTTTCTTTCAGTTTCACATAATAAAGCATTTTTGAAAAAAAATAATTTTTTTGTGTCTCCATATTCTGAAAGCCATAGTTTCTTTTATTTTTTGGGCGACTGTCTTATGTAGGAGCTCACTTTTTTCGGGATGAGATGACGGTTTGATTGGTACGATTTTGGGGTGCATATGACTTTTTGATCGCTTGGTATTACACTTTTTATGATGTAAGGTGACAAAAATGGCTTTTTTGACACAGTTTTTATTTTTACGGTGTTCACCTGAGGGGTTAGGTCATGTGAAATTTTTATAGATCAGGTCGTTACGGACATGGCAATACCTAATATGTATACTTTTTTTTATTTATTTAAGTTTTACACAATAATATCCTTTTTCAAACAAGAAACAAAAAATCATGTTTTTATGTATAGCCATAAATTTCTTTATTTTTTGGGCGATTGTCCTAGGTAGGGTCTAATTTTTTGCGGGAAGAGGTGACGGTTATATTGGAAATATTTTGGGGGGCATACGCCTTTTTGATCGCTTATTGTTGCACTTTTAGTGATGTAAGGTGACAGTTTTTTTTATTTAGTTTTTTTTTTTACGGTATTCACCTGAGGGGTTAGGTCATGTGATATTTTTATAGAGTCGGTCGATATGGACGCGGCGATACCTAATATGTCTACTTCTTTTTTTCCCAATTTTTAAAAAAAAAAATTCACTTTATTTTTTGTCTCACTCTGGGACTTCAACTTTTGGGGGTCTGATCCCCTTTACAATGCATTACAATACTTCTGTATTGTGATGCATTGGCTGTAAGTGTATTTTAAGGGTCCATTCACACGTCCGCAATTCTGTTCCGCATTTTGCGGAATGGAATTGCGGACCCATTAATTTCTATGGGGCTGCACGACATGGGGCTGCATGTCCTTTTCTTGTCCACAATTGCAGTGCCAGCGAGGTGGCAGCCTGCTTCCTGTGAGATCCAGGGGCTGGATCTCACAGGCTGTCACGGAAGGCAGCCATGATTCCCTGCCACCGGGTTCCCGTCACAGCGGCACGGGGACCCGATGGCCACCCCGCACCTTGCAGGATCCCGCATGTGCCGCGGTCAGCACTGACCGCGGCAGTGCAAGGGTTAATGCGCCGGCATCTGTGTTTTTACCGATGCCGGTGCATACAGCAGGGGTCCGGCTATCAATGACTGCCGGACCCCTGCTGCTGATCGGGCGCAGCTCCTGCACCTGCCCGATTAGCCCGCCGTACATGTACGGCGCTGGTCCTTGTTAAGAGTGCTCGCCCTCCAATATAGTAATATGGCTGAAATCACTGCTGACGACTGCTTTTCTGGATTTCTTCAGTTCTACATATGAACCATTAGGGTGCCTTCACACAATGTACAGTCGTGGCCAAAAGTTTTGAGAATGACACAAATATTAGTTTTCACAAAGTTTGCTGCTAAACTGCTTTTAGATCTTTGTTTCAGTTGTTTCTGTGATGTAGTGAAATATAATTACACGCACTTCATACGTTTCAAAGGCTTTTAATCGACAATTACATGACATTTATGCAAAGAGTTAGTATTTGCAGTGTTGGCCCTTCTTTTTCAGGACCTCTGCAATTCGACTGGGCATGCTCTCAATCAACTTGGCCAATTCCTGACTGATAGCAACCCATTCTTTCATAATCACTTCTTGGAGTTTGTCAGAATTAGTGGGTTTTTGTTTGTCCACCCGCCTCTTGAGGATTGACCACAAGTTCTCAATGGGATTAAGATCTGGGGAGTTTCCAGGCCATGGACCCAAAATGTCAACGTTTTGGTCCCCGGGCCACTTATTTATCACTTTTGCCTTATGGCACGGTGCTCCATCGTGCTGGAAAATGCATTGTTCTTCACCAAACTGTTGTTGGATTGTTGGAAGAAATTGCTGTTGGAGGGTGTTTTGGTACCATTCTTTATTCATGGCTGTGTTTTGGGGCAAAATTGTGAGTGAGCCCAATCCCTTGGATGAGAAGCAACCCCACACATGAATGGTCTCAGGATGCTTTACTGTTGGCATGACACTGGACTGATGGTAGCGCTCACCTTTTCTTCTCCGGACAAGCCTTTTTCCAGATGCCCCAAACAATCGGAAAGAGGCTTCATCGGAGAATATGACTTTGCCCCAGTCCTCAGCAGTCCATTCACCATACTTTCTGCAGAAGATCAATCTGTCCCTGATGTTTTTTTTGGAGAGAAGTGGCTTCTTTGCTGCCCTTCTTGACACCAGGCCATCTTCCAAAAGTCTTCGCCTCACTGTGCGTGCAGATGCGCTCACACCTGCCTGCTGCCATTCCTGAGCAAGCTCTGCACTGGTGGCACTCCGATCCTGCAGCTGAATCCTCTTTAGGAGACGATCCTGGCGCTTGCTGGACTTTCTTGGACGCCCTGAAGCCTTCTTAACAAGAATTGAACCTCTTTCCTTGAAGTTCTTGATGATCCTATAAATTGTTGATTGAGGTGCAATCTTAGTAGCCACAATATCCTTGCCTGTGAAGCCATTTTTATGCAACACAATGATGGCTGCACGCGTTTCTTTGCAGGTCACCATGGTTAACAATTGAAGAACAATGATTTCAAGCATCACCCTCCTTTTAACATGTCAAGTCTGCCATTTTAACCCAATCAGCCTGACATAATGATCTCCAGCCTTGTGCTCGTCAACATTCTCACCTGAGTTAACAAGACGATTACTGAAATGATCTCAGCAGGTCCTTTAATGACAGCAATGAAATGCAGTGGAAAGTTTTTTTGGGAATTAAGTTAATTTTCATGGCAAAGAAGGACTATGCAATTCATCTGATCACTCTTCATAACATTCTGGAGTATATGCAAATTGCTATTATAAAAACTTAAGCAGCAACTTCTCCAATTTCCAATATTTATGTAATTCTCAAAACATTTGGCCACGACTGTAGATTTTGTGTTAGAAAATTCTGCAACTGAAAATCAATTCCATTCACCTTAAAAGGGTTCTCCAGGCTTTTTATAAAAATGCCCGATCCTCAGGATAGGCCTTCAATATCAGATGTGGGGGTGGTGTCCAACATCCAGCAGCCCTGCAGTATGGGGAGACTGCATGCGCAAGAGCGCACGTGTCGTCTCCCTTCTCTCTTCTTGCTCTGCTGTTCCATAGACAGCAGCAGTGGGCAGGAAGAGAGAAGCAAGACAGAACGTGCGCTTGTGCCGTCTCACCATACAGCTCATTGGCGGAGATGCTGGATGTCGGACCACCCACTGATCTGATATTGACGTACCTCCCAAGTCCCAACTTTTCAAAAAATTGCAAAGAGGGCCAAATATGTGCGACAATTTTTTTCATACTTGGCCACGTCTCTAACTCCGCCCAAAGCCTAATTACTGACTGCGACACAACTGCAGCACCTGGGGATCGGTCAGGTGAGTGTACGGCAAGTTCCTTCATTTTTTTTACATATGGAGCCCCTGGGATTTTTTTTTTTTTCTTGCCCTTCAATATTCATTTAAATATTAGCACATAAATCATCAGATTATAGAGATTTTATGATAGAAATTGCACCAAATGAAGTTCTGGTCTAATATAAAGATAGTTTAGTAAGGAACAATTTAGTAAATGTATTAATGCACTTTTATGCATTAGTTCTCCAGGTCAAAAAGAGGGACATTTAAGGGTAAAAGAGGGACAGAGACTTGGGTCAAAAAGAGGGAATGTCCCTCCAAAAGAGGGACACTTGGGAGGCATGTATTGAAGACCTATCCTGAGGAGAGGTCACCTATAGAAAAAGCCTGAAGAACCCCCCTAATGCCCGGGCCCCTCATATACATTATACTTAGCCGCCACCTGCGCCGCTCCAGATCCCTGCACGGCTGCCCCTGAATCTCCTCGTTACGGGGCCAAGCCTCCCTAGCATCGTTGTTGCTCCCCCGTGACCGGATGTTTTGATAACATATACAGTCCTGATCAAAAGTTTAAGACCACTTGAAAAATGGCAAAAAAATCATATTTAGCATGGCTGGATCTTAACAAGGTTCCAAGTAAAGCTTCAACATGCAACAAGAAGAAATGGGAGTGAGACAAAACATTTTTTGAGCATTCAATTAATTGAAAATAACGATTAAACTGAAACAGGCTGTTTTTCAGCTGATCCAAATTTTAGGACCACATGCATTTAACCCCTTTGGGACACAGCCTTATTTCACCTTAAAGGGTTTCTACCACCTCGTTTTGACATATTTAGCTGTCAGACACTAGCGATCCGCTAATGTCTGCTCTACCAAACAATGCTATTATAATAGCTTTTTGTGCAGCCGTTTGCCTAAAAAACGAACTTTTATTGATATGCTAATGAGCCTCTAGGTGCTATGCGGGCGTCTTTTCAGCACCTAGAGGCTCGGTCTACTCACCCAAAATGCCGCCCAGCGCGTCCCTCCAGCCTGCCCATCTCCTCTTGAATGCCATCCTCCATCTGAGCCAGCGGACGAATTCTCGCGCCTGCGCCGTGCGCGTCTGTATTCGGCGCAGGCGCAGTGAATGTCTGACCGCTGCCTGCACAGACATCTCGGTCATCGGCGCAGACATCTGGGACATTCAAAGGTGGAAGAAAGTTTTATTCTCTAATGAGAAAAAATGTAACCTTTATGGTCCTGATGGTTTCCAACGTTACTGGCATGACAAGCAGATCCCACCTGAGATGTTTTCTATGCGCCACAGTGGAGGGGGCGCTATAATGGTCTGGGGTGCTTTCTCCTTCAGTGGAACAATGGAGCTTCAGGAAGTGAAGGGGCATCAAACGGCCGCTGACTATGTCCAGATGTTGCAGAGAGCATTCCTCATGACTGAGGGCCCTCGTCTGTGTGGTAACGACTGGGTTTTTCAACAGGACAACGCTACAGTACACAATGTCCGCAGGACAACGGACTTCTTCCAGGAGAATAACATCACTCTTTTGGCCCATCCTGCGTGTTCCCCTGATCTAAATCCAATTGAGAACCTTTGGGGAAGGATGGCAAGGGAAGTTTACAAAAATGGACAACAGTTCCAGACAGTAGATGGCCTTCGTGCGGCCGTCTTCACCACTTGGAGAAATGTTCCCACTCACCTCATGGAAACGCTTGCATCAAGCATGCCGAATTTTTTTTTTGAAGTGATAAACAATAACGGCGGAGCTACTTATTACTGAGTTCATGTTTGGAAGTTGGATTTCTGTTTTGGGGGGGGGTTTAGTTTTTTTTTGGAGGTGTGGTCCTAGACCTTTGATCAGCTGAAAAACAGCCTGTTTCAGTTTATTCGTTGTTTTCATTAAATTGAATGCTCAAAAAATGTTTTGTCTCACTCCCATTTCTTCTTGTTGCATGTTGAAGCTCTACTTGGAACCTTGTTAAGATCCAGCCATGCTAAATATGATTTTTTGCAATTTTTCAAGTGGTCTTAAACTTTTGATCAGGACTGTATGAGGGGCCGGGGCATTAGGGGGGTCATTATAGCGGTTGGATAACCCCTTTTAATGGAGCTTCCAGAAATCCATGTGCTTGCTGCCCCAAATCAAATGAATCAAACAGATTTTCAGTCGCTGAATTTTCTGCGGCGTGTGAAGGCATCCCTAAACAAATGCATAATTCCTGACCTGCAGCTCTGCAACCTGATCTTAAAGGGGTTGGCCCATGACATGAGTGCTTGATTATGTGACCAGTGGGGGTTCTAAGCGCTGAGAACCCCACCATCACTTGAATGGAGGTTCCATGTCCCCAGTTTGAATGCACTGGTTGGATATGCCTGCTGCCACTCCAATCAAAATCTATAGGACTGCTGAGGATAGCCGAGTACAGCGCTTGGCCATCTCCAATTGTGCCGCAGAGTTAGAATGGTTCCACCACCTCTTCGTTCAAATGAGGGCCACAACATCTACATTAAACCGCCAAAACACAAGCAGCTATCCCATACAGGTAAGCCCTCTACCTGCAGTGCCTTACTTCCAAGCCTGGCAGACCTTTCTTACATCACAAATACTCTGACATGTCCGTCATACCCCAGAGACCCTGTAAGATGGCATAGACAGGGGTTCAGGGCTGCCAACCAGAATTTCTCTTTTTTTCTAGACCACTTATCCCAAAAGCACAGACAACCAACATATTGGAAAACCATAATGAATGATAAAGATTATAAGTAATCCATGTCTATAGCTCAATATACTGATAGGAACTCATTACCAGCATTTACTGTGAGCTGTAAAATGGTGATAATTACCACCAAAATAATCTAGTCATGTACCACCAGCCTCATAAAAATCATGGACACATCTATTTCTTTTCACAGACAAAGGGAAAAAAAGCCTGTTTTTACGGACTGTCCAGAAATTTCTGGACGGTTAGCAAGGTCTGGCTGAGAACCACCCCCTAAGCAGTGATGGCTAACTTTTGGCACTCTACCTGTGGTGAAACTACAACTCCCAGCATGCTCCATTCATTTCTATGGAGTTCTGAGAACAGTCAAGCAAGTGTACATCTTGGGAGTAGTAGTTTTATACAAACTAAGAAGACAGGTTGGCATTAGCAGGAGGTGCTTCAAACCCACATGCAGTTGTGCATATAAATAGGGGAGCAAATCCTGCACTTGTGGCCCGTTGATAATGGCGATCCCCAGCAAAAATGCATACGGTGGAGGATGCCCGCGGCGAACCACAAGTACCACAATAGACATCCTACACAAGGTAACAAGTGCGGATGTAATAATTAATATAACAATATAACAAAACAATAACAAACACAGGTGCACTCTGCAGTAATACTAAATCCTCAAACTGATTTTAAAATTGAGAGATTAGTCAACATGTCCTACGGTGTAGAACATGTCTAAGCCCGGACACCGCGACAAGGTTTCTCAAGTAGCCCGGGACCCTACACTCTCCTACCTGAGCCGTATGGGCAATACCAGGAGCCAGTGGGCAAATTACAGGAGCATAAGGCCGACTCACAAACAACTCACCAGTTACCTCCAGCATGTGGCCATGCTTGCAATGGGAGGAGGGAGGAGTCTGTGAGTCCCACTCAAGACTTGCTGATATAGCCCAGGCCTCACAGGTGCACCTAAATGTGGCCTGTAGATGGAAAACAGGCACATTTAAATAGGAGTTTATACACCTCCAGAAATCTATATATACAAACTAAGAAGACAGGTTGGCATTAGCAGGAGGTGCTTCAAACCCACATGCAGTTGTGCATATAAATAGGGGAGCAAATCCTGCACTTGTGGCCCGTTGCTAATGGCGATCCCCAGCAAAATGCATACAATGGAGGATGCCCGCGGCGAACCACAAGTACCACAATAGACATCCTACACAAGGTAACAAGTGCGGATGTAATAATTAATATAACACTATAACAAAACAATAACAAACACAGGTGCACTCTGCAGTAATACTAAATCCTCAAACTGATTTTAAAATTGAGAGATTAGTCAACATGTCCTACGGTGTAGAACATGTCTAAGCCCGGACACCGCGACAAGGTTTCTCAAGTAGCCCGGGACCCTACACTCTCCTACCTGAGCCGTATGGGCAATACCAGGAGCCAGTGGGCAAATTACAGGAGCATAAGGCCGACTCACAAACAACTCACCAGTTACCTCCAGCATGTGGCCATGCTTGCAATGGGAGGAGGGAGGAGTCTGTGAGTCCCACTCAAGACTTGCTGATATGTCCCAGGCCTCACAGGTGCACCTAAATGTGGCCTGTAGATGGAAAACAGGCACATTTAAATAGGAGTTTATACACCTCCAGGAATCTATATATACAAACTAAGAAGACAGGTTGGCATTAGCAGGAGGTGCTCAAACCCACATGCAGTTGTGCATATAAATAGGGGAGCAAATCCTGCACTTGTGGCCCGTTGCTAATGGCGATCCCCAGCAAAATGCATACAATGGAGGATGCCCGTGGCGAACCACAAGTACTACAACTCCCAGCATGCTCCATTCATTTCTATGGAGTTCTGAGAACAGTCAAGCAAGTGTACATCTTGGGAGTAGTAGTTTTACCACAGTTGGAGTGCCGGAGGTTAGTCATCACAGCCCTAGGCCTATTGCACACGACCGTATGGCTTTTTCAGTATTTTGCGGCCCGCAAAAAATACGGATGACGTCTGCGTGCATACCCTTTTTTGCAGAACGGAACAGCTGATAGAACAGTACTATCCTTGTCCGTTATGCGGACAATAATAGGACATGTTCTATCTTTGAACGGAACTGAAACGGAATGCATACGGCGTACATTCCATTTCTTTTTGCGGACCCATTCATATGAATGGTTCTGTATACGGACCATATACGAAACGCAAAAAATGGAACGTGAACGGAAAAAAATAAAACGTTTGTGAGCAAGAGGCCTTAGAGGAATGGCGCAGTAATCACTAGACTGAAGGCACTAGAGTCAAATGCAAACAGTTCACCTGTCCTCACAGGAGGCACTAACAGGCGGTGGTTTTATGCAGTTCAAGCATAGCGGTTTTACTACCGGAGGTAAAAAGCTTGACAGTTACACAGTATGGGCTCAGATGCTTTGCAATTTCCAAAAACTTATATCCAGTCCTTAGATCTAGGACCACTGTGTCAGCACTCACTATAAGGCTCCATTCACACGTCTGTGGTGTGTTGCGGATCCGCAACACACCCACACGGCACCCCTATAGAAATGCCTATTCTTGTCTGCAAGCTGCGGACAAGAATAGGACATGTTCTATCTTTTGCGGAGTTGCGGACCTGAAGATCGGGGCCGCGCTCCGCAAATGCGGATGCTGACAGCACACTGTGCGCTGTCCGCATCCATTCCGTCCCCATAGAAAATGAATGGGTCCGCACCCGTTCCGCAAAATTGCGGAACGGATGCGGACCCATTTGCGGACGTGTGAATGGAGCCTTAGGCTACATGCACATGTCTGCTGATTTACAAAAAGAGGGGGTCATTTATCAAACTGGTGTAAAGTAGAACTGGCTTAGTTGCCCATAGCAACCAATCAGATTGCTCTTGTCATTTTGGACAGCTCCTTTGGAAAATGAAAGAAGGAATCTGATTGGTTACTATGGGCAACTAAGCTAGTTCTACTTTACACCAGTTTGATAAATCTGCCCCAAAATTTCCACTGACTTTTCTGCATTTCCGCACTAAGGCCTCATGCACACGACTGTAGTTTTGCAGATCGGATGTGGATCCATTCATTACAATAGAGCCACAATATATACGGACAGCACACCATGTGCAGTCCATACCTGTATTTCCGGTCCAAAAAAGATAGCACATGTCCTTTTCTTGTCCGTGTTGCAGACAAGAATAAACATTTTTAACGAGGGCAGGACGTACCAATCTGCAAAATGTGTAATGCACACAGCCGGTATCCCTGTTTTGCAGATCTGCGATTTGCGGACTGCAAAAACGAATGCCGTTGTGTGCAGCACGCTTAAATCCGCATTTGTTCAGATTTTGTTGCAGATCAGTACCGATCTCACCCTTTGCATTGCAAAGTGTGAAATCTGCACTAAAAAATTTAATCGTCAGAAACATGTTGCAGATTTCAAAACGCGTACAGCAGGTCAGTTTCCGCACTGAAAAAATGTGCAAAGTGTATGTGAAATTTGTTCAATCTCATTCACTTTGCTGGAATTGCAGCAGGTAACCTAATGGGTCTCTGTGTCTCACCCCCTATAGATGCGGTGGGTCACACCCATAGTTGGTGATGTGCCTCAGTCTAATCTAATACATCCTCTGGCGGATTATACGTTTGCTAAGGCAGATTTAACCCTGTCAGCAGCTCTGCTAAATTCCGCTCTGCCCCGCTTGGCTCCACCACCACCCGTCGGATGGAATACTCTCCTATAGGACTTGCAGTTTGCAATAGCCCTCCATTTCACGTTGCCTACTAAACACAGCTATCAGTGGCAGAGAAACTCCTGTAAGAGTCAGCGGTCATGTGCCGTTCCGGCCCAGATGGCACATCACACTTCCAGAAGCAGCAGAGACAGGTGATACTAGACCCGGAACAATCTAAACAGTTGTGTTTTTTAACTTCTTCACTAGTTTTGAGCAAACTTGTGGTTTCAAGTTTGATGTACGAGGTTCGGGTTATCTAAGAATTCCGTTATGGTCCATGGTAGCGGAATATAAAAATTAAATTCTTAGATAACCTGAACCTTGTACGCCGAACTTGAAACCGCAAGTTCGCTCAACACTATTCTTCACCATGCCCGGCCCCCTGACCATTGGTGCTGGTCTCGGAGAACCCCATTAATCCCTTTAATGCATAATCACATACATTAGCGTTAAAGGGTTGTAAGGGGGCTGGCTATATAATACAGCAGGCACCCACTGGCTAGCTGTATGAGGCACAGGTTCATAAGCAGCCTGTCAGAATCCCATAGACTGCAATTGTATTTTATTTCAGTCTATGGTACAAGCAATCAGAAGATTACATGTTCAAGTTCCCTTAGGGCTGATTCACATGACTGTTTTCAGTCCGGGAAACACGACCTGTGTGTTGGCCGTGGCTCCCCTGACCTGAACTGACTTCATCATAGTTTTTTATGATGCAGTCAGTTTCTATCTGATCGCGGGTCTAATGTACTTTACTTACATGATGATGCACTATTGATTCCATTAAGGTTTCTAGTCAGACAAAATCTTCCTGGTATTGGACTCTGGCTCAATGCTTATGCTGTTTGCCTCCAATACAGAAAGTCTGGGTTCAAGACCCAGCAGTGATTATTGTAACTTTTATTTTGTACCATTACATTTTTTGCAATTACTAAAACATTTATAAAAAATATACTTTGGCTTTTATCCTAAAAATAATAAACCCATACAGGACTGGATGATTTTCCCATTTTGCATCTCTGTTTTTTACTCCCGGCCTTCACAGAGCTATAACTTTTTCATTTTTCCGTTCAAATAGCCGTATGCATCAACTGCACCTCCATACCACTAACACGCATTCTATCATTGACAATGTGCCCCAAATACACCCTCATACACTCCTTTATGGCAGCAGTTTGGGGAGCACCTTGTAGACATGGCTATGTGAGCACTGTGGATTAAATGTCTACCTGTCATATATGTTTTTTAGGGTTTAGTGTCGCTTTAAAGAGAACCTGTCACCAGGATTTTGTGTATAGAGCTGAGGACATGGGTTGCTAGATGGCCGCTAGCACATCCGCAATACCCAGTCCCCATAGCTCTATGTGCTTTTATTGTGTAAAAAAAAGATTTAATACATATGCAAATTAACCTGAGATGAGTCCTGTTCCTGAGATGAGTCAGGGACAGGACTCATCTCAGGTTAATTTGCATATGTATCAAATCGGTTTTTTTACACAATAAAAGCACACAGAGCTATGGGGACTGGGTATTGCAGATGTGCTAGCGGCCATCTAGCAACCCATGTCCTCAGCTCTATACACAAAATCCCGGTGACAGGTTCCCTTTAAGGGGCCATTACTCACAGTCCACTTACACCAGGCATCTGCAGGCCCTAGTGGGCTGGCCGATTCACATTCTCTAGCCGCCACTATCTCCAGAGTATTAGGTTCAGGCCTACCTAAGTTAGTCTCCAGGGTGGTTGCATCTCCATAAGCATTAGCCCAGTAAGTGGCATCACTCCAGAGCAGATCCTCGTCAAAAGCGGCAGTCTGTAACCACACCATCAGATTTTAGGGTCTCTATCTCTCTCAGCAGGCCCAACTCCAACCATGGTTTGTCCTCACTCGCTGCACCATGAACAGTATGCCTTGGTTTACCAGCACTCTGCCATATACTCACGAACTGATCATGAAGCACTCTGAGCTCCTCCTATTTATGAGAAGGAAACAAGGTGCTCCAGAGTGTAAAACAGTCTGTGAAAGGACCCTGGAGCAAGATGAACAGCTGCTTTACCAGATATAAAATAATATGGGCATGTAGTAAAGCAGCCACTGGGACAATCGTCTCTGCACGGTCCAAGCTGGAACGCTGCTCCTTTCCCACTGGTGATCCTGATGAGATCCCCACATGCAGTGATGTACCAGAAGAATAAAACAGGATGGATCGGGGTGCTGTTCCTCAGGAGTTAAACCACAGTGGTTTACTAGTTAAAAAAAAGTTAAAATCCTAGTGTAATGCATTTTGAAGGGGGAAGGGGGGCCTTCTTCATCAGACATGTGTCCCTCCACCTATTTATGGAATGGTAATGGCTCAGTCTCATGGTTGGTGAGGACCCATGGTTCAATCTCATAGCTGAATCCCATGAGTGGTGTCAAGGAAAGTCCTTTTGTGGATTCTCTAGAGATACATAATGAATTTTTGGTGGGCTGTGGGATGCTTCGGGGAACTTAAGACACATGGTGAGTGTGGGATGAAAGGTGCTTGTGGGGGTGCACTGGAAGGATATTGTGAATGGTGGTGATATGCTTGTGGTGTGCCCTGGAGGTTATGACTGAAAGTCACATATGGAACTGTGGGAAGTTGTGGGGGTGCATTGGAGGCACATGATGAATGATGAGGGGTCAGAGATTTGAAAGGTATATGAGGATCTGTGAGGTGCTTTAAAGTTGTACTGGAGGCACATAGTGAATAGTGGTGGGGTACAGTACAGGCACATGGTGAGTTTTGAGGGGTTTAAAGGTGCTTATGGGGAAGCATATGTTGCATTGTTGGTGATTTGAAAGGCACATGGGAAGTTTATTTGGGGGTGTATTGGAGGTACCTACCTGATGAGTTTGTGTGGCGTGCGATTGATTTGAAATGCATGTTGGGAGCTTAGGGAGGGCACATAGTGAACGGTGGAATGCATGTTAGCAGTGTGGGAGTGCAATAGAGATGCTTGCATGGGGGTACTCTGGAGGCATATGTGGAATGCTTATGTGGAGGTGGTTGAGGATCTGTTTGAGGCACATTGGGAATGATAGTTTGCTTGTTATCGGTGTGGAGGTGCAGTTGAAGTACATAAGGAGTGTTAGAATGCTTATTAGTGGCATGGGGATGCGCTGGAGGCATGTGGGGAACTATGGACTGCTTTATTGTGTTGTAGGGGTACACGAGACAAACTGAGAATTGTGAAATTCTTGCTAGCTATGTGGGGGTACTGTCACGGTGGAGAGTGGGGAAAACCCCCCCACCGTACAATGTAAAGGGATAAAGGGGAAGCAGCTAGGCCAGGACACCGTAATCAGGGAGCAGGTCATCTCCTATAACGTCCATAATCCTCACCCTAACTCAACGTATTAGTGGACCTTGATGGTAGGACGGCTCATACCAGGATACCTATGGCCCTGAGTCGCCCTGATAATCCCTCACATAAGAGCAGGGAGAGACGACCTGTTCTTCTCAGACATGGATGAACAGGAGTCTCAAATGGCCTAGCAGCAGGGAAAAGGGAAGCCCATACACAGCTAGAGGATCGGCAGGTAAGAACAACAAGACTACTCACTTACCTGCCGAAGCCTCCACAACTGGAACCCGTGCATAAGTACAAGAGCCCGAACACACAGCAGGTCACAGTACAAACTACCACACAGGAATCCAGCATATCAATTCTGCCAGAGCCCCCCCATGCTCACACAGTGCATGGCAGCCCCAAGCAGCGCTGCATACAGGCTTATGGTTCACCCCTCCGGGAAACCAGCCCCCTCGCGGAGGTAACACACAAAGGGAAACATCTTGCACACATGCAGGGACTAACACCAACAACATCCCAGACATGCAACAACAAACCTTCAACTCAAACCCACACCATATACCACACACCAGCAGGGAAAAGACGACAAGGAAGAAACTGGGAAGACCTTGACCACAAGGGTGGCCCTCACTGGACAGATAACGCCAGGAGCAGTGAACCACCAGCGCACACCAAGCCTGGAAGAAACACTGTGCTACAGGCTTCCAGCATAAGCTAAATAGCCCAAAGCGACCACACCCAATCAGGGGTTTAACCCTTACAGCACCAGACAGGGGAAGGCTACAACTTAAAGGGGAAGTGCACACACCAGCCACCACGTTACCACCGGCAACCGCAAGCATGGCACAAGTGTCACGGCGCACACAGCAAAGGCCGTAACAGGTACATTGGAAGTACTTGGGAATGATGTAATGTTTGTAAGTGGTATGGGGTACACTTGGAGCACAAGGGGAATGATGGATTGCTTGTTAGTGTTTGGTGCACACTTGAAGAACATGGGGCATGATGGATTGTTTGTTAGCAGTGTGGGGTGCACACTTAAAGAACACTGTTTAATCTGAAGTTCCCTAGCAGCAACCTCATTTCCAAGTCATATTATGGTGCCCTCTTACATTGAGCTACAGTAATCCAGCACAGCTGCTACACAGTGGACAGAGATGTGTTGTTGTCTCCATTCTGTGTCAGATCCTGCTGCTGCGGACAACAATCTTATAATGATGACTTATCCTATGGATAGGTCATCAATATCTATAACCTGGAAAAACCTTTTAAATTGTATACTCCCTCTTGAGTTGCCAAAATAGCTCTGACCCATTGAGACACAGACTCCACAAGACCTTTGACCAAGATGTTAGTAGCAGATACATTAATTTTATTGGGAGGTGGCAGTCTCTATGGATTCGACTTGTTTTCCGGCACATTACACAGATGCTTGATGGGACTGAGATCTGGAAACTTAGGCCCTGATTCATCAAGATTGGTGTCTGCTATGTCAGTCTTGATGGGGCCTGCGATGCTGCAGGAGCCATGTTGACACAGAGGGACAACCTGAGGGTCCTTCATACAGCAGCTAGATGATCCAGGTGGAGCTCAACTATTTTATTTATAATCCAATATAACAGTGATATCTCAAGAGATTGCCTCATCTCCCCAACCAGTAGATCATCACTCATGGCCCCAAGATCTGGCCCTAACGCAGATCCTGACCCTTCCAGTACAAACAACTACCACCAACTTCAACTACTTTGTGTTTTCATAATTATCCCTGACTGATCAGCCCAAAGGCAGGCAGGCACATGAATAATTACCAGCACCTAACCACACTAACCACCTAGTCCATATCTTCCTCCTTCATGCACCACATTCTAAGTGTTTCTGTCTCCGGACAGTCTGCACAATGTTTATTTACTGAATCCTCAGCCCCTTCCCTATTTTAATATGTGTAGGATAAGTGAGAGAACTGGAATCCAGGGTCACAATGAAGATGGGGGGAAGAGAATCCAGTACACAGATATAGTCACAAGCATGACAACACATTACGAGTAGAAATAAGGCCTGTATTAGACCTACAGATTTTGCAGGCGATTGTCGGGAAGGAAGCGTTCCTTCCCAAAAATTGCCTGCTCGCTAGTGGAGGAGACTGCTGCTATTACATGCAGCGATCTTCTCCACAGTATGGGGAGGAGCGATCACTAATGCCATCGACCATCCCCATACTGATTTGTTGTTTGCCAGCGGCAGAGCGTGTTTAGACAGCACAATCTGTCACCGACAAACAATGATTTTTAAGCCTGGTGAAAAACTGATCACCCAGTGAACGAGCTTGCTCGTTCATCGGGTAATCGGCTGCACCATTAGGGTTGTATTACACAGCTAGATCATCACTAATGAGCTTGTTAGCGATAACCTGGCCGACCATTAGCCAGTGTAATATAGCCCTAAGCTGAACATGAGGCCCAGTTACACGTGTAATGACAAGGTGTTGGCCTCGTCATAAATTACATGTCTCCTCTGGCAGTCCATGCGCTGAAATGAAATCTATGGGATGTCAGAGTTACCGTAGATTTCAGTCAATATTTACACCATTTTATGGTGTAAATAATGATAAAGTCAAGGCTGATGGCCCCACCCACACTCCACTCTCACCACGACCCTTGTCGCAATGGCATTGAAAAGTCGGAAATACAATTGATTTGCAACTTTTCTACACCAAAAACAGGTGTGGGGGTAAATTAATTCCCCCTTAGAGGCAAGTCAACACCTTGAACTCCTTGTCATGTCTGCAAACCATTCATGAACTACCGAATCTGTCATGTAATCTCATTGTTTCTCTAGGTGGGAAATAGTCATGGAAAACCTCTGGCAAATACACTGCTCAAAAAAATAAAGGGAACACTTAAACAACACAATGTAACTCCAAGTCAATCACACTTCTGTGAAATCAAACTGTCCACTTAGGAAGCAACACTGAGTGACAATCAATTTCACATGCTGTTGTGCAAATGGGATAGACAACAGGTGGAAATTATAGGCAATTAGCAAGACACCCCCAATAAAGGAGTGGTTCTTCAGGTGGTGACCACAGACCACTTCTCAGTTCCTATGCTTCCTGGCTGATGTTTTGGTCACTTTTGAATGCTGGCGGTGCTTTCACAGAGTCTACAACCCACACAAGTGGCTCAGGTAGTGCAGCTTATCCAGGATGGCACATCAATGCGAGCTGTGGCAAGAAGGTTTGCTGTGTCTGTCAGCGTAGTGTCCAGAGCATGGAGGCGCTACCAGGAGACAGGCCAGTACATCAGGAGACGTGGAGGAGGCCGTAGGAGGGCAACAACCCAGCAGCAGAACCGCTACCTCCGCCTTTGTGCAAGGAGGAACAGGAGGAGCACTGCCAGAGCCCTGCAAAATGACCTACAGCAGGCCACAGATGTGCATGTGTCTGCTCAAACGGTCAGAAACAGACTCCATGAGGGTGATATGAGGGCCCGATGTCCACAGGTGGGGGTTGTGCTTACAGCCCAACACCGTGCAGGACGTTTGGCATTTGCCAGAGAACACCAAGATTGGCAAATTCGCCACTGGCGCCCTGTGCTCTTCACAGATGTAAGCAGGTTCACACTGAGCACATGTGACAGACGTGACAGAGTCTGGAGACGCCGTGGAGAACGTTCTGCTGCCTGCAACATCCTCCAGCATGACCGGTTTGGCATTGGGTCAGTAATGGTGTGGGGTGGCATTTCTTTGGAGGGCCGCACAGCCCTCCATGTGCTCGCCAGAGGTAGCCTGACTGCCATTAGGTACCGAGATGAGATCCTCAGACCCCTTGTGAGACCATATGCTGGTGCGGTTGGCCCTGGGTTCCTCCTAATGCAAGACAATGCTAGACCTCATGTGGCTGGAGTGTGTCAGCAGTTCCTGCAAGACAAAGGCATTGATGCTATGGACTGGCCCGCCCGTTCCCCAGACCTGAATCCAATTGAGCACATCTGGGACATCATGTCTCGCTCTATCCACCAACGTCACGTTGCACCACAGACTGTCCAGGAGTTGGCAGATGCTTTAGTCCAGGTCTGGGAGGAGATCCCTCAGGAGACCGTCCGCCACCTCATCAGGAGCTTGCACAGGCATTGTAGGGAGGTCATACAGGCACGTGGAGGCCACACACACTACTGAGCCTCATTTTGACTTGTTTTAAGGACATTACATCAAAGTTGGATCAGCCTGTAGTGTGTTTTTCCACTTTAATTTTGAGTGTGACTCCAAATCCAGACCTCCATGGGTTGAAAATTTTGATTTCCATTTTTAAATTTTTGTGTGATTTTGTTGTCAGCACATTCAACTATGTAAAGAACAAAGTATTTCAGAAGAATATTTAATTAATTCAGATCTAGGATGTGTTATTTTTGTGTTCCCTTTTTTGAGCAGTGTATATAGGGGGAGATTTATCAAAACTGGTGTAAAGTAGAACTGGCGTAGTTGCCCATAGCAACTAATCAGATTCCTCATTTCATTTTTCAAAGGAGCTCTAAAAAATGAAAGTTGTAATCTGATTGGTTGCTATGGGTAACAGTCAGTTTTGATAAATCTCCCCTATAATGTCCAACTGTGTTTTAGCATATGTTACTGCTGCTGCAGCATTATGCATAAAGAAATCTTTAGTTTCTTCACATAGCACTGTTTTCCTTGAGCTTTTCACTAAGGGTACTTTCTCACTTGCGGCAGAGTGATCCGGCAATTTTGCATGCAAACGGATAACATTTGTAGACTGATCCAGATCAGTCTTACAAATGCATTTCAAGAACGGATACGTCTCTCCGTATGTCATCCGGAGAAACGGATCTGTTATATATTTTTTTCACATTTTTACCGGTCTGCGCATCCAGCATTCCGGCAACTGATCCGGAACTTTGGACGGAGATAATACCGCCGCATGCTGCGGTATTTCCTCCATATAAAACGCCGTTCAGTGACTGAACTGAAGACATCCTGAACGGATTTCTCTTTATTCAGAATGCATGGGGATGAAACTGATCAGTTCTTTTCCGGTATTGAGCCCCTATGACGGAACTCAGTGCCGGAAAAGAAAAACGCTAGTGTGAAAGTACCCTTAGTTATCGCAGTTTTGAACCCTACAATATAAGGATCTTCTCAAGATGGCTCCTCTGCCAGTTCTCTGAGGCCAAAACTGATTTCCCTCACTTCCCATACACACTTGCTGTAGCCAGCAGCTTCCTGTCAGCCAATCAGATTGGATTACTGAAAGAAACACCTCCTCACTGTGAAGCCTGATGCAGGCATGCAGTGTGGAGGACCGCCCCTCTGTCTTCTGTTTACACTAAAGGGAAGACAGACAAGCCCTAGCAACGGTCTTTTAACCCTTTCAGGACCCTGCCATTTTTCACCTTAAGGAAGAGGCCATTTTTTATTTTAACCCTTTAGGTGTTACACAAAAATTAAAGGAAAATGTAGATGAAATTTTAGAATTTAACTTTTTGGCAGATTTTCCATTCTAATCCATTTTTTTCCACTAACAAAAGCAAGGGTTAACAGATAAACAAAACTCCATAATTATTACCCTGATTCTGTAGTTTATTGAAACACCCCATATGTGGTCGTAAACTGCTCTACGGGCACACGGCAGGGCGCAGAACAAAAGGAATGCCATATGGTTTTTGGAGGACAGATTTTACTGGGAAAATTTTAAGTTGCCATGTCACATTTGAAGACCCCTCCTGATGCACCCCTAGAGTAGAAACTTCAAAAAAAAGACCCCATTTTAGAAACTACAGGATAAGGTGGCAGTTCTGTTGGTACTATTTTAGGGTACATATTATTTTTGGTTGCCCTATATTACACTTTTTGTGAGGCAAGGTAACAAATGATAGCTGTTTTGGCACAGATTATATATTTTTTTGTTATTTACAATGTTCATCTGATAGGTTACATCATGTGGTATTTTTATAGCGCAGGTTGTTACGGACGCGACAGTACCAAATAGGACTACTTTTTTTGGTTGTTTGTTTAAGTTTTACATAATAAAGCATTTTTGAAAAAAATTATTTTTTAGTGTCTCCATATTATGAAAGCCATCGTTTTTTTAGTTTTTGGGCAAATGTCTTATGTAGGGACTCATTTTTTTCGGTATGAGATGAATAGGTAGGGTGCATATGACTTTTTGATTGCTTGGTATTACACTTTTTGTGATGTAAGGTGACAAAAAAAGGCTTTTTTGACACACATTATTTTTATTTTTTTACGGTGTTCACCTGAGGGGTTAGGTCATGTGATATTTTTATACAGAAGGTTCTTATGGACGTGGCAATACCTAATATGTATACTTTTTTATTTATTTATTTATTTAAGTTTTACACAATAACAAACTGAAAAGAATGGCTTGGTATTAAACAGGCAGGAAGTGCTCAAACCCACATGCAGTTGTGCATATATATACACAGGGAAGCAAATCCTGCACTTGTGGCCCGTTGCTAATGGCAATCCCCAGCAAAAATGCATACAGTGGAGGATGCCCGCAGTGAACCACAAGTACCACAATAGACATCCTACACAAGATAGCAATTATGTGGATGTGATAATCAATATAACAATAGCAAAGACAGGTGCACTCTGCAGACTTACTAAACCCTCAAACTGATTTTAAAATTGAGAGATTAGTCAACATGTCCTACGGTGTAGGACATGTCTGAGCCCGAGCACCGCGCCAAGGTTTCTCAAGTAGCTCGGGACCTTACACTCACCTACCTGTGCCGTATGGGCAATACCAGGGGCCAGTGGGCAAATTACAGGAGCATGAGGTCCGACTCACGAACAACTCACCAGTTACCTCCAGCATGTAACCATGCTAGCAATGGGAGGAGTCTGCGAGTCCCATTCAAGACTGGCTGGTATGGCCCAGGCCTCACAGGTGCACCTAAATGTAGCCTGTGGATGGAAAGCAGGCACATTAAAATTGGAGTTTATACACCTCCAGGCATCTCTATATATACAAACTGAAAAGAATGGCGTGGTATTAAACAGGCAGGAAGTGCTCAAACCCACATGCTGTTGTGTATATATATATATATATATATATATATATATACACACAGGGGAGCAAATCCTGCACTTGTGGCCCATTGACAATGGTGCTCGGGCTCAGACATGTCCTACACCGTAGGACATGTTGGCTAATCTCAATTTTAAAATCAGTTTGAGGGTTTAGTAAGACCGCAGAGTGCACCTGTCTTTGCTATTGTTATATTTTTACACAATTACAGCATTTTTAAAACCCCAAAAATCATGTTTTAGTGTCTTAATATTCTGAGAGCCATAGTTTTTTTTATTTTTTGGGGGATTGTATTAGGTAGGGACTAAATTTTTGTGGGATGATATAATGGTTGGATTGGTATGATTTTGGGGTGCGTATGACTTTTTGATCTCTTGGCATTACGCTTTTTGTAATGTGAGGTGACGGTGTTCACCTGAGGGGTTAGGTCATGTGATATTTTTATAGAGCAGGATGTTACGGACGTGGCGATACCTAATATGTATACTTTTTTTTATTTTATTTAAGTTTTACACAATAATATCATTTTTGAAACAAAAAAATATAAAAATAAATAAAAATCATGTTTTAGTGTCTCCATAGTCTGAGAGCCATAATTATTTTATTTTTTGGGCGATTGTCTTAGGTAGTGTATCATTTTTGCAGGATGAGATGACGGTTTGATTGCCACTATGTTGGGGTGCATATGACTTTTTGATCACTTGCTATTACACTTTTTGTTCTGTAAGGTGAAAAAAATTGCTTTTTTGGCAGTTTTAATTTTTTTAAAAATTACGGCATTCACCGGAGGAGTTAGGACATGTGATATTTTTATTTAGCAGGTCGTTACGGATGTGGCAATACCTAATATGTATACTTTCTTTACATTTAACACAGTTAAAGCATTTTTGAAACAAAAATAATAAAAATCACGTTTTAGTGTCTCCCTAGTATGAGACCAATATTTTTTTTTATTTTTTCGGCGATTGTCTTAGGTAGAGGCTCATTTTTTGCGGGATGGGGTGACGGTTAGATTGGTACTATTTTGCTGGGCAAACGCCTTTTTGATCGTGTTTTTTTAGCACAGTTTTTATTTTATTTTTTTGACGGTGTTTACCTGAGTGGTGAGATCATGTGATATTTTTATAGAGCCGGTCGATACGAACGTGGCGATACCTAATATGTCTACTTTTTTTTTTTTTTTTCTATTTTTTACAATTTTTTTAAACTTTATTTTGGGGAGAAAAATTTTTTTACTTGAAATTTTTAATTTTTTTGTAAATCTTTCTTTTTTTTACTTAGTTTTTTGCCCCACTCTGGGACTTCAACATTTAGGGGTCTGATCCCCTTTACAATGTATTACAATACTTCTGTATTGTAATGGATTGTCTGTAAGTGTATTTACACACTGTAATACACTTACAGCTTTCTGCCTCTGAGATCCCAGGGGGCTGGATCTCACAAGTTGTCACGGAAGGCAGCTACGATGCCTAAGGAAGGCATTGGGCTGCCTTCCTTGCCATCGGGTCCCCATCACAGCAGTGCGGACCCCTGCCGCTGATCGGGAGGGCGCAGCACCTGCACCCCTCGTACATGTACGGCGCTGGTCCTTAAGTCACGTCCACCAGCTCCATACACATACAGTGCGGGTCTTTAAGGGGTTAAGGGACAGGGGATATTAATGAAAACTGTTATAAGGTAATTACAGATCTTTTGACAATCATTGACAGACTAGCTAAGGTATACATGCCTAGCTATAATAAACGAGCAAATAAAAAAAAAATGACAGTTACCCTTTAATATAGTGCCCAGTGGCGTAACTAGAGTTCTATGGCCATAGGGCAAACTTTTAGTTGCCCCCCCTACTATCGCTTTGATTGAGTTGTAGTACAATATTAAATAGAAGAGGTAGTTGTTTAATTTCTTATTGTTACCATATAAAATATATATTCCATTTTGTCTCTCTCTCACTGTATATATTCCATTTGCCCCCTCTGTCACCTTATATATTTCCATTTGCCCCCTCTGTCACCTTATATATTTCCATTTTGCCCCCTCTCTCACTAAATTGCACAACATAATTCATGTTTGACCCTCTCTCCCTGCTGTGAGCTGAGGAGGAACACAACTAGAACTCAGTATTAGCACCAAACCAGAGGCAGAAGGTAAGGCTGATGTTTCTGTCTGATATTTATTTATGGGGAGAACTTACAAACTTCATGCAGATATTGCCCTTGGTCAGATTCGAACCTAGGACCCCAGCGCTGCAAGGCACCAGTGCTGACCACTGAGCCACTGTGCTGCTGCAGCGTCCCACTCAGGACACGTGGGAACTGCAAAATAGTTTTAAAACTGCATTATTGCATTGCATGTTATTAGCATTATATCACCTGTTGTATCCCTGTTCATAGGCTGGCTAGGTGTAATTTATACATCCCACCACTAGATGGGGATAGCACTACTCTGGGATATCCAGCCCAGCTCAGGTCTGATCTGTGGTCAGTCTGTTAAGTTTGAGAGATCTAAGTTTGTGCAGATCAAGCACCAAACTGCTTAGGTAAAAGTCTAGTCCAGGAAGGGACAAAGAAAAGAAAGACTAAAAAAAACAAAAGGATAAAAGCCACTATCCAGGCAAAGACCTTTGGGAATCCAGGTGAAGGATACTTTAGCCACGGGCAACCTCACCAAATTACACTGGTTTAGAAAGGACCTTGAAGCCAAGTTAAAACCCAGCCAAACCTATTAGGAGTGGATCAACAGAATTCCTCTAAAGAACAAAAGACTGTATTCTGTCTGATGTATATGCCGCAACTGGAACTGCAGTAAAAAAGTTGTGAGTTGTATCCTACCACTGTCTACTTCATTCTTCTTTTTAATTACAACTGGTTGTACCACCATTAACGGTACTGGCGTCACGACAAATACCACCAAGGGACCCAGCCGCCACAAGCACCCTAAACACCGCCGTCATCAAGGGCACCTCAACCTCCATCTAGGCTGGTGCTTCCCTACCACAGAGTGTGCCCCGGAGGATTTCGTGCTGTCTTCCTCAACACTGTGCTGCCGGCCCAGGGAGGCTTTCTGCTAACCGTGAGTAAACCGATGAACTGTATTATTTCTCTCATCGGCCCACCGTGCACCTCACGGGTCGCCCCTGCGGTTCTGGCTGGCTGCACAGCCCTGAGCTACAACCTGTCAACCACCACAGTGCTCCTTGTAACATACAATACTTACCTTCACAGCACGCCTTCTTCCACGTCCAGCCGCCAATCCAAAGAGGGTTTGGGTCGTCAACTCGTCATCATCATCACACCTCCCTGCTGCGAGTAGAGCGCTAGAAGGGACCTACTAAAAGGAATGACAGAATGGAATGCCCATAGACTTTAACAGGAAAGTGGAATGCCCATTGAGAATAATGGAAATGTAATATTTGAATTAGAGACAAAACCATTTGACATATCTAATAATTATTTTGCAGACTTACTCTCCAAGTTCAGTGGAATTATTTAATGTTCAGATTAAGTGAAATTATCACTTTTTTCTGCAGAATGACGAGGGTGACTGACACAAAGGAATGCCCATAGACTATAATGGAAAGAAAACTATGAGCTCATTTGCAGGTAAACCTGTGTTATGTAGGACATTAACCTTTACCGCAAGTGTTCCCTGGGTAGAGTAGCATATTGTAAAATGAAAATTACCTTGGATTATAACAGTTTTTCTATAGAATGCAAAGGTGATGGAATGCCCATAGGCTATACAGTAATGGGAATTAAAACGTGACTTGGTGCCTGAACCATTCAACATATCAAATAAATCTGTAGCAGGTTTACTCTTCAAGTTCAGTGGGATTATTTAAAATTGAGATTAAGTGGGATTATCATTGGTTTCTATGATATGAGAAGGGGGATGACACAATGGAATCCCCATAGGCTATATTGGGAAGTAAAACGTGACTTGGTGCCTGAACCATTCAACATATCAAATAAATCTGTAGCAGGCTTATTTTTTCTAAAAAAGGAAACGTTCCATTTTTAACATATGCCTGACTTTGTGAATGTTATGTACTGTATACATATATTTATTCACAATAAAAAAATTATAGAATTGTATCACTTTGCCTGAGTGCTTTTCTGGTCAGGGATTATTCAGGATACCCTTGCTCATGGAACTAAAACTCTAGGGACTCTTCCTGGGACCCCCGGGGATTGTCATGTATTTCTACCCCTTGGAACTATCATCCCAGATTTATGTGTGGAGTGGAAGTGCTGTGTCTTCCCTGTGGTGTTTTGTTTGTCACCCCTGTGTCCAGGAAAGGTACAAGGTGTGAATCCTGCAGCAATTAAGGGATTAACTCTGGACTTTGACTCCTGTTTAAGGCCTCTTTCACACTTGCGTTGTCCGGATCCGGCGTGTACTCCACTTGCCGGAATTACACTCCGGATCCGGAAAAACGCAAGTGTACTGAAAGCATTTGAAGACGGAACCGTCTTCAAAATGCTTTCAGTGTTACTATGGCACCCAGGACGCTATTAAAGTCCTGGTTGCCATAGTAGGAGCGGGGAGCGGGGGAGCAGCATACTTACCGTCCGTGCGGCTCCCCGGGTGCTCCAGAGTGACGTCAGAGCGCCCCATGCGCATGGATGACGTGTCCAATGCGATCACATGATCCATGCGCTTGGGGCGCCCTGACGTCACTCTGGAGCGCCCGGGGAGCCGCACGGACGGTAAGTACACTGCTCCCCCGCTCCCCACTACACTTTACCATGGCTGCCAGGACTTTAGCGTCCCGGCAGCCATGGTAACCATTCAGAAAAAGCTAAATGTCGGCTCCGGCAATGCGCCGAAACGACGTTTAGCTTAAGGCCGGATCCGGATCAATGCCTTTCAATAGGCATTAATTCCGGATCCGGCCTTGCGGCAAGTGTTCCGGATTTTTGGCCGGAGCAAAAAGCGCAGCATGCTGCGGTATTTTCTCCGGCCAAAAAACGTTCCGTTCCGGAACTGAAGACATCCTGATGCATCCTGAACGGATTTCACTCCATTCAGAATGCATTGGGATAATCCTGATCAGGATTCTTCCGGCATAGAGCCCCGACGACGGAACTCTATGCCGGAAGACAAGAACGCAGGTGTGAAAGAGCCCTAATTTGTTAGTCTCTTTGTCCATTTGTTTCATTTTGTTAAGGATGGGATTAACACAGCTGACTGTGTGTAGGTGTTAGACACTCAGTATTTAGTTAATCCCATCATATGTGTCTTCTCTCTTCCTATTCTTTGATTAGGGCACTGGGGAAGAATTTGTGTTAATGTCTGACCTTGCATTGTGTTAATGTGTGATTGCATTATGTTTATAGACCTCCAGAACTGTATTAATGCTGTGCTGGTTGTCAAAAAAAGTCCGTTCTTGGTCCTACCCTAATATGTTCTAGTTCTGCCTGGGTATTAGCGGAGGTTTGGGCTGTAATTATGATCTTCTGGTTCCAGAGTGGAGGAAGCTGGATTCTGATGGAGGTAAGCGGTCTGGATAACAGCTGGCCCATGATACACCCTACATATGATTATTATACAAGATTTATATAGCGCCAACAGTTTGCACAGCGCTTTACAATATAGGGAAGACATCACAATCACAATACAAATCCAGACAAGATGGTAAGGAGGGCCCTGGCCCTGAGGGCTTACAATCTAAAAGGGAGGGGGAGCTGCGTGGGAATGAGTTGTTTGAGAATGTGATAGTTGAGCGGTTAGTTTAAGGTGGGATAGGCTTCCCTGAAGAGATGAGTCTTTAGGGAATGCCTAAAGGCAGTCAAGGTGGGCAACAGACGGACGGGTTGGGGTAAAGAATTCCAGAGGATGGGAGAGACTCTAGAGAAGTCCTGGAGGCGAGCATGGGAGGAGTTGACAAGGGAGCTGGAAAGCAGGAGGCCTTGGGATGAGCGGAGCCGACCGTTAGGGTGATGCTTTGAGACCAGGTTTGAGATATAGCTGGAGGCGGAGTTGTGGATGGCTTTGTAACAGATTGTTAATATTTTGAATTTGATCCTTTGGGCTATTAGAAGCCAGTGCAGGGATTGACAGAGGGGGGTTGCAGACACTGAGCGGTTGGTTAGGTGGATGAGTCTAGCAGCTGCACTCATGATAGACTGAAGGGGAGATAGCCTGTGTAGCGGAAGGCCAATGAGGAGGGAGTTGCAATAGTCAAGACAAGATATAACAAGTGAGTGGATGAATAATTTTGCAGTGTCTTTGGTGAGGAAGGGGCGTATTTTGGAGATGCTACGAAGGTGAAGGCGGTAAGATTTGGATAGTGATTGGATGTGGGGAAGAAAGGTGAGGTCCGAGTCAAGGATGACTCCTAGGGCCTTGGCATGGGAGGAGGGCTGGATAGTTGTGTTAACAATTTCAAGGGTAAAGTTGGGGGAAGGTGCACGGGCAGGAGGAAATATCAAGAGCTCAGTTTTTGAAAGATTCAGTTTTAAGAATTGTCGTGACATCCAGACGGATATGTCAGTTAGTAGATTAGTGACACGAGGGGGTGAGTTGTGGAGTAGAAAGATAGATTTGAGTGTCATTGGAATAGAGATGGTATTGGAAGCCATGTGAGGTTATTAACTGACCAAGGGAGGAGGTGTAGCTAGAGAAGAGAAGGGGTCCAAAGACAGAGCCTTGGGGGACCCCTACAGAAAGAGGAAGGGAGAAGTTAGATTTGTAGGTGACGCTAAAGGAGCGCTTAGATAGGTAGGAGGAGAACCACGAGAGAGCAGAGTCTTGTAGGCCAAGTGAAGGGATATGGATATAACAATATAACAAATATGGATTTAACAAGAAGCTTGCTCAAAAAGGTGAATTTAACCTTTAATATTGCATATGCTTATGATTTTATAATAATCTGTCATTTCATACTCTAGCGTTTATCGGAATTCATGCTCAGTGTACATGTATCTTTTTTATGTAATCAAGTTCTCTTTAAGTCCCCATTGCTTAAGTGAATTCGGCTTTCATGTTTCATATAAATATGTTTTTTTCTCCTTACAAAATAGCTGTCGGTTTTGGGCTCTACTGACTTATGTCTTGGACAAGTGAGATTTTGAGTAGCAGAACAGACAGTTGCTATATGGAATACTGCAACCCCCTGGGCTTAGAGGTCATTCTCCAGTGCTGCTGTCTGTAATCGAGGATGGAGAAAGAGTTCACTATCCAGAACTAGCTTCTTACGGGTCTTGTCACCGGCGAAGCGGAATCAGAGTTGTATGTCACACCCTTGCTTTTTCTTCATTGAAAGAAACCCAGCATTTATTAAGAGTGGTCTTTCACACCAGAATAAGCAAGGGATTCCACCTGAACTCTAAAACCCTTCCCTCTTGAACGACCTCGGTACTGCAATGGCTTTTTGTAACAAGGCATATATGAGTGGCCGTAATGATGACCTATCAATAGAAGAAGTCTCCAAAATTCTGTGTAACACAGAATTTCAAGAAAGTCAACTGATTTCACTGCCACCTGTACTACCAAGAGGTGGAGAGGTGGATGTTTATTGCCCACCAAATACTAATCCTGATCATGAGCATGACTTCCGGTTTGATCAGTACAAATGGATATCCAAAGGATCAAACTTTCATGGTAAGCGCAAGTATCTTCCGGAAGTACTTAAAAGATACTACTACTTAAAGGATCCAAATGGAAAAAAAAAAAGATTCTCTGCGTGGTTTTCGTAAGCACGTTTACTGTTTACGGGAAAGTAAAACCGCAAGGAAGCTGTACATTCTACATTACTTGGGTGATGAGAGTTTACATCGTACAGTATGCCATGGAAACAGCAAACACTCCAAGAAACCTTTTGTTGCCACTATGAAAAATACCATCACAGAAATAAAGGAGTCTGTGCTACAGAAAGAGCCAATGAAAACTTACAAGCACATGCTAAGCAAATATTCGTTCCAAGGATCTAACAAGCACATGAGTGTGGACCGTCCTAGAAACTTAAAGCAGGTTCAAAATTTCTCCTACCAGGAAAAGAAGAAACAAAGAATCTGCAATGATGAAATATTTAGCCTTCTTGAACTGGCAGTCCACCTTGAAGATTACATTAAAAAAATATAACAATTTTCCAGATCTTCTGGTATCGTTTGGCCACCCGGAGATATTAAGTCGAGCTAGGAAGCTTATTTGGATATCTAATCAAGATCTTTGCCGCAGCTTTTATCCTATGATACCACATTTAATGTTGGCGACTTTTGTCTGTCCACAATTGTGATGAGAAATGTCACATTAATTGGTAACCCGATTTTTCCTTTGGTTTTTCTTGTTCATGAGAGAAAATTTAAAGCGTGCCATAGTGAATTTCTTTGTGACCTTCTAAACTGTTTGGATGGGAACAGGATTACAAACATTCCATTCGTTACTGACAGAGAAAGGGGTATTGCTGAACCTCTCCAGACATATTTTCCAAAGATACCTTATATATACTGCACAAACCATATATTGAGAGATGTAGATGCCTGGATAAGGAAACATGGTGGAAAAAAGGATGACTAAACATAACACAACTGATTGACTCAGGATCAATGTCAGCTTTTGACAGTCTTTACCATTTGTTCAGAAGGACATGGAGTAAAGAATTTAGAGACTATTTTGATAAACAGTTAAAGGATTGCATCTCCAAATATTCAGCAAACGTCTAAATTTGCCGCCTTTGTAAACGACAAAAACGCCACAAACATCAGCAAGCGTTTCAATAAAGTTATAAAGAACCAAAACGAATGGAAAGAACTGCCTGCTGATGTAGTCGCGCTTGCGATGTTTTACATGCAGTGTTATTACATGAATGAATTTGAAAGAGCATATTGTGAACTGGGAAACTATGAATTGAAAAAACTATTTTCACATTTGAGAAAGTGGCAGATGTAGCATTTCCTGCCTTTTACCCACTAGAGACAATAATTGATAAAATCAAAAATTCTGATCCAGAGCCAGTCAAAGGAGTGGAAAAGGGGAAACATTACTGAATGAGTCAAAGGTCTCTTGCAAAATACTGCATAGAATCTGGTGGTATTACACTCTGTCCACAGTCCTCAATATTTGTTGTACGCAGCATTTATGGCAAAAGAATACATGCAGTAAAACTTCTTCCAGAACCAGCTGTTTGTTCTTGTCCCAGCACAGGGCTGTGTTATCATATCATAGCAGCTCAAACGTCAGTTGGATTGAAGGAGGCAGTGGACAAGCAAACATACTCATTGTCTATGCTTTGCAAGAGAAAACAACGAGGCCGACCAAAGAAATCCGGAAGGAAGAAACCAAGGAAAGGAGATTATGATTATGATGTGGAGCCAGCACCAGATTCATTTCTTTACTTTTCACCGGAGAAAGGACATTTACAAGAGAAAAATTCTGGAGAACAATTATATCAATCAAAAGTAAAACAGGAGATGGGTATTTCTGACAATCTTTGAAAACCAGCCCAAACATTCTACAACAAAAAAAGAAACGACTCGAGGAAATGAAACGGTCGCACACGATGAATTGTCTCCATGGGATGTGCCAGCAACAGATCTGGATAACAGCCTGTTAGGCAGAGTGGAAAAAAAGTTTTTGCAGACATTGGATCCTGGAGAATGACTTTGTGATGAGGTGATAGAAGAAGCCATAAGCTATTTTATTTGTCAGAGGACGCTCACCGAAAAGGTTTTGATGTGTCCCACTTTC
Organism: Bufo bufo; assembly: GCF_905171765.1. NCBI lineage: Eukaryota > Metazoa > Chordata > Amphibia > Anura > Bufonidae > Bufo > Bufo bufo. Next base: position 353,972,320 of record NC_053393.1, read on the forward strand.
ATATCCCAGAGTATGGTAAGAGGCACGGCAGACTATTACAATTTTTGGTGGAAAAATGTTGCTCTAAATAAAGACATTCTCTTGCTTCCTTTCAACATGGATGCCTATGGTCCTGGACAGCACTGGTGCCTCTCTGTTGTAATTTTTAGTACCAAGGAAGTAATATTTTTGGATTCCATGAAAGAAAAAAAAAGAACAGAGGAACATGCTGACATTGCTTTATCTATTGTTGCTGCATGTTACCAGTTAGCAAACGTATCTTTCTCCAAAGAGGAATGGAGAGTATACCTTTGTGAAGATGCAGTACAACAAAACAATAATTTTGACTGTGGTGTCTACACTGTATTGAACGCTTATTCGATTATTTCTGGACATCACTATCATAATGTTGTTAGTTAACACGTTCGAAAATGGATGGCTGAGTCAGAAGGGGGACTGTCACTCCCTTTTTTTCAAGGGTACTTTTTTTCTGCGCAGGTACAAAGATGTTGTTATTCTGGAGAGAATGCACTAGGGCAGTATTTAACTAGTGTAACAGGTAGGTCAATTGAGAATATTTTTATGTATTTAGAAACGGCACAGTTTGGTGCTTTGGACACTAGATGTTTAATCCCTAGAACTCTACAGAGGGTCTGGGATACATTGAAAACGATTTTGCAGGTGTCACTTGCTTTTCATTTCACCCCGTTGTGGGATAATCGGAATTTACTGGAATTTTTTTAAATAACTGATTACACTTATTGGAGTTGTAGGGGTATTACTAGAGTGGCACATTTGTTTGTTGCAGATCGTTTTAAAGTTTTAGGGGACTTTAATTTCACAAACACTTTTTATGTACCACCTATTTATGTACGCACGTTTAAAAGATGCACACGAAGCCACACTTAATAAAACATACATGATCAGTCAACAACACTCATTCTTTGATTATTGCTTCCTTCACTTAGGGAAAAAGATTAAAATGGCACAGATTTATTCGAAAATGCGAGAATCACTGTCCACTGTGTTCCCTTTTAAAAGTATACATAAATGGGAGCAGGAACTGAAAACCTCCCCTGGCCACAGATTTTTTAAAACATCAAAAGGGTAGTATCTGCATCCAGCTATAGATTGATTCAGTTTAAGATCTTACACAGGTTATACTATACACCGCAAATGCAGGCTAAGTTCGCTAACAGAGGTCGTGAATTTTTCTGTCAAAAGTGCGGTAGTCCCAATGTTGGATATACTCATCTTTTATGGGAATGTAGTGTGATAAAGCGCTTTTGGGAGCAGGTATTTACAGCATTGCAGGGGGATCTCCCCCAATCTTGTGCACCGGATATGATCTCCGTAATTCTGGGTGTCTCTATACCAGAAAATCCTAACTCTTCTACACATCAATTGAGCAGGCTGAAGGGCTGCCTGATCGCTAAGGCTTTGATAGTTAAGAGATGGGGCTCCCCCATTTCTCCGGTATTTGAGGAGTGGAGACGGATTATGTCCCAAATAAAGATCTATGAGGAGGTTGAGAGGCAGAGAAGGTGAGGCATGCGACTCTTTTCTGTTTTGTAGAGGTGAGATGGACTGACTATGTCGGTTTGACGGGCGGACCATCAGGACGGGTACGGGGAGTATGGGGTTCGGGCTACCAGCGACAGCAACTAAGGGAAGGGAAAGGGGGGGGAGTGGATGGGCTCAAAGGTATTAGGTTTGAGTCTATAGAGATGGATTTAATGGTATTGTTTGTAATGATGTTTAAACTATAGTAATATGTTTTTTTATATGTGTATAATCCTTCTTTGGTATCTTTTTGTTTCCGGCTCTGTTGAAAAGTTTTTGTAATAACCATTGAAGAAAATAAAATATTTAATAATAAAAAATAAATAAAAAAATGTAGCAGAACATAAGCAGTGCAACTGCAAAAGGCTGAAGACAAAAAACTCAAAGGTTCGCATATTAAAAAACACAAAACACTTCTACAAATGAACATGAAAACCGACGTCATCGAGAAGCCACTTTCTACCTACGTTTCATCTCTTCTAGATAGGGACAGCAGCAGATGGTCGAGGTGTGGGCAGAATACCTGCCCTGGGTCATTCACCCCCACCGACTGCATGGTTTTATGTTGCAAATGTCGCCAATGGTATCATGCATCTTGCCTGCTGCAAATAGCGTCAAAGCTCCCAACGTATTACCTATGCCACCAGTGCTCAGAATAAAGGGTCCTGCTGCTGCTCCTCCCAAGGACCCTTTTCTTCTCTCCCAAATACTTCCGTATTAACTCATGTTATTCCCTAGAAGAAAACAATTCTCTCAGACAATTTCAATCTTAGCACTTGACTCTGCACTTGGGGAACATCTGTAAATAAAAGCTACATTTTATACGCCACACACATTTGCCTGGAAATGAGCTAATTTTTTATTTTTTGCTTTCGCTTATACTCTATGGGCATTCCATCGTGTCACCAGGCTTGCCTTTCCAAAAGAAAACAATGATAAACCCTGTTCATCTGAATTCTAAAACATGCTAATGTGCTGAACAGCACATCTGCTTAAAAGTTATTTTAAGTGTCAAGTAATTATATACTTAAATTGTGAATTATAGTGGCTCACTCTATTTGACACCGCGGTAATGGTGCTCTGCTGCAAGTGATTCACCCAATCTCTTAATAAGTAAATAAATATAAAATAATCAGCAGGCACTCACCATCTGTATTTTACACATATATAACACATTTATTATTATTTAAAATTTGAAATATTAAAATAGATAAAAATGTTAAAAAATAAAAAATGGGTAACAATATATCTTAATTTTGCACACAGTATAGAAAGTTAATAACCATATATCAATATACACTCACCTAAAGAATTATTAGGAACACCTGTTCTATTTCTCATTAATGCAATTATCTAGTCAACCAATCACATGGCAGTTGCTTCAATGCATTAGGGGTGTGGTCCTGGTCAAGAACTCCAAACTGAATGTCAGAATGGGAAAGAAAGGTGATTTAAGCAATTTTGAACGTGGCATGGTTGTTGGTGCCAGACGGGCCGGTCTGAGTATTTAACAATCTGCTCAGTTACTGGGATTTTCACGCACAACCATTTCTAGGGTTTACAAAGAAAGGTGTGAAAAGGAAAAAACATCCAGTATGCGGCAGTCCTGTGGGAGAAAATGCCTTGTTGATGCTAGAGGTCAGAGGAGAATGGGCCGACTGATTCAAGCTGATAGAAGAGCAATGTTGACTGAAATAACCACTCGTTACAACCGAGGTATGCAGCAAAGCATTTGTGAAGCCACAACACGCACAACCTTGAGGCGGATGGGCTACAACAGCAGAAGACCCTACCGGGTACCACTCATCTCCACTACAAATAGGAAAAAGAGGCTACAATTTGCACGAGCTCACCAAAATTGGACTGTTGAAGACTGGAAAAATGTTGCCTGGTCTGATGAGTCTCGATTTCTGTTGATTCATTCAAATGGTAGAGTCCGAATTTGGCGTAAACAGAATGAGAACATGTATCCATCATGCCTTGTTACCACTGTGCAGGCTGGTGGTGGTGGTGTAATGGTGTGGGGGATGTTTTCTGGGCACACTTTAGGTCCCTTAGTGCCAATTGGGCATCGATAAAATGCCACGGGCTACCTGAGCATTGTTTCTGACCATGTCCATCCCTTCATGACCACCATGTACCCATCCTCTAATGGCTACTTCTAGCAGGATAATGCACCATGTCACAAAGCTCTAATCATTTCAAATTGGTTTCTTGAACATGACAATGAGTTCACTGTACTAAAAGGGCCATTCTTAAGCCACTGAGGAAGAGGTGAGGTCACCTCGAAACGCGTCTGGCGGACTAAAGGAACCAAACTACAGACAAAACTATCCTGCAGGATTAAAGATTAAAGAATTGAAAAAGTAAGGATCATACAAGACTTTCAACAACTTCATCTTTTTTCATTCAATACCATGTGAGACGCTGACAGCTGAACGAAATCAACATACCACACAGACAAGCGCTCTAGACCTGGGTGAGTAGCTTAACTGTGAGAGGGACGCCTCCACAGCAAGCACAATCGAATTTTATAAAAAGACTATTTATATTGAACTATTAATTCGAAAATCACCCACTGATAAACTATATAGCTGCAGTGTTCTACTGTGAATACCAGATCTTTCATGGTACAAATCAAGGAAATGTATGAAAAGTGATCGACCGAAACTAGAGCGATTATAATATATTATGAACATTCTGCAACTAACTTAGTACTGGATTACGTTGGATTACCCATAAGAATAAAAAGACAAGTATACTTAGCGAATTTTCAAAACTATAATCGAATAATATCCGAAAATTATATATGAAATACTCTAAGGACACTTCTCTGCTATTTATCAGATTTTTATTCGACCACTTATCCGATTTTTTATCTGACTATTCAATAAATTTTTTACAAATTGACTCTAGCACATTTATTCATTATATATTGATATATGGTTATTAACTTTCTATACTGTGTGCAAAATTAAGATATATTGTTACCCATTTTTTAACATTTTTATCTATTTATTTTAATATTTCAAATTTTAAATAATAATAAATGTGTTATATATGTGTGAAATACAGATGGTGAGTGCCTGCTGATTATTTTATATTTATTTACTTGTCAAGTAATTATGCCTACATGGTAAATCTATTCTACCATTATAGACCATGGGCATTTCATAGTGTCATCCACACTTGTCATTCACTCAAGAAAGTAATGATAATCCTACCCAATCTCAATACAGGGAGTGCAGAATTATTAGGCAACTTGTATTTTTGAGGATTAATTTTATTATTGAACAACAACCATGTTCTCAATGAACCCAAAAAACTCATTAATATCAAAGCTGAATATTTTTGGAAGTAGTTTTTAGTTTTAGCTATTTTAGGGGGATATCTGTGTGTGCAGGTGACTATTACTGTGCATAATTATTAGGCAAATTAACAAAAAACAAATATATACCCATTTCAATTATTTATTTTTACCAGTGAAACCAATATAACATCTCAACATTCACAAATATACATTTCTGACATTCAAAAACAAAACAAATCAGTGACCAATATAGCCACCTTTCTTTGCAAGGACACTCAAAAGCCTGCCATCCATGGATTCTGTCAGTGTTTTGATCTGTTCACCATCAACATTGCGTGCAGCAGCAACCACAGCCTCCCAGACACTGTTCAGAGAGGTGTACTGTTTTCCCTCCTTGTAAATCTCACATTTGATGATGGACCACAGGTTCTCAATGGGGTTCAGATCAGGTGAACAAGGAGGCCATGTCATTAGATTTTCTTCTTTTATACTCTTTCTTGCCAGCCACGCTGTGGAGTACTTGGACGCGTGTGATGGAGCATTGTCCTGCTTGAAAATCATGTTTTTCTTGAAGGATGCAGACTTCTTCCTGTACCACTGCTTGAAGAAGGTGTCTTCCAGAAACTGGCAGTAGGACTGGGAGTTGAGCTTGACTCCATCCTCAACCCGAAAAGGCCCCACAAGCTCATCTTTGATGATACCAGCCCAAACCAGTACTCCACCTCCACCTTGCTGGTGTCTGAGTCGGACTGGAGCTCTCTGCCCTTTACCAATCCAGCCACGGGCCCATCCATCTGGCCCATCAAGACTCACTCTCATTTCATCAGTCTATAAAACCTTAGAAAAATCAGTCTTGAGATATTTCTTGGCCCAGTCTTGACGTTTCAGCTTGTGTGTCTTGTTCAGTGGTGGTCGTCTTTCAGCCTTTCTTACCTTGGCCATGTCTCTGAGTATTGCACACCTTGTGCTTTTGGGCACTCCAGTGATGTTGCAGCTCTGAAATATGGCCAAACTGGTGGCAAGTGGCATCTTGGCAGCTGCACGCTTGACTTTTCTCAGTTCATGGGCAGTTATTTTGCGCCTTGGTTTTTCTACACGCTTCTTGCGACCATGTTGACTATTTTGAATGAAACGCTTGATTGTTCGATGATCACACTTCAGAAGCTTTGCAATTTTAAGAGTGCTGCATCCCTCTGCAAGATATCTCACTATCTTTGACTTTTCTGAGCCTGTCAAGTCCTTCTTTTGACCCATTTTGCCAAAGGGAAGGAAGTTGCCTAATAATTATGCACACCTAATATAGGGTGTTGATGTCATTAGACCACACCCCTTCTCATTACAGAGATGCACATCACCTAATATGCTTAATTGGTAGTAGGCTTTCGAGCCTATACAGCTTGGAGTAAGACAACATGCATAAAGAGGATGATGTGGTCAAAATACTAATTTGCCTAATAATTCTGCACTCCCTGTATAGATCAATGCTACTGTGCATGAAGAGTATGCCTGCTAAAGAATTATTTGATGTGTTATATGGTTCTTGTCTCCATGGCCCATCTTTTTTCCCAATATACTCTATGGGCATTCCATTGTGCTATTTACCTGTCACTCCATAGAAAACAGAAAAAATCTAAAGTTATTTCAATTGCAAAAGATGTTACTATACACGGGGAAGATCTGTGGTGAAGGATAAATTGATATTAACTCCTTTACGACCGCCTAACACACGGATGCGTCCTGGCGGCGGTCGATTCATTCCCCCTGGACGCATCCGTGCGTCATCTCGCGAGACGCGAGATTTCCTGTGAACGCGTGCACACAGGCGCACGTGTTCACAGGATCGGAAGGTAAGCGAGTGGATCTCCAGCCTGCCAGCGGCGATCGTTCGCTGGCAGGCTGGAGATGCGATTTTTTTTAACCCCTAACAGGTATATTAGACGCTGTTTTGATAACAGCGTCTAATATACCTGCTACCTGGTCTTCTGGTGGTCCCTTTTGCTTGGATCGACCACCAGAGGACACAGGCAGCTCTGTAATAAGTAGCACCAAGCACCACACTACACTACACCCCCCCTGTCACTTATTAACCCCTCATCACCCCATATAGACTCCCTGATCACCCCCCTGTCATTGATCACCCCCCTGTAAGGCTCCATTCAGACGTCCGTATGTTTTTTACGGATCCACGGATACATGGATCGGATCCGCAAAACACATACGGACGTCTGAATGGAGCCTTACAGGGGGGTGATCAATGACAGGGGGGTGATCACCCCATATAGACTCCCTGATCACCCCCCTGTTATTGATCACCCCCTTGTAAGGCTGGCTCCATTCAGAGGTCCGTATGTTTTTTTGCGGATCCACGGATTGGATCCGCAAAACACATACGGACGTCTGAATGGAGCCTTACAGGGGGGTGATCAATGACAGGGGGGTGATCACCCCATATAGACTCCCTGATCACCCCCCTGTCATTGATCACCCCCCTATAAGGCTCCATTCAGACATCCGTATGTTTTTTTACAGATCCACGGATACATGGATCGGATCCGCAAAACACATACAGACGTCTGAATGGAGCCTTACAGGGGGGTGATCAATGACAGGGGGGTGATCACCCCATATAGACTCCCTGATCACCCCCCTGTCATTGATCACCCCCCTGTCATTGATCACCCCCTTGTAAGGCTCCATTCAGACGTCCGTATGTTTTTTACGGATCCACGGATACATGGATCGGATCCGCAAAACACATACAGACTTCTGAATGGAGCCTTACAGGGGGTGATCAATGACAGGGGGGTGATCACCCCATATAGACTCCCTGATCACCTCCCTGTAAGGCTCCATTCAGACGTCCGTATGTTTTTTACGGATCCACGGATACATGAATCGGATCCGCAAAACACATACAGACGTCTGAATGGAGCCTTACAGGGGGGTGATCAATGACAGGGGGGTGATCACCCCATATAGACTCCCTGATCACCCCCCTGTCATTGATCACCCCCCTGTAAGGCTCCATTCAGACGTCCGTATGTGTTTTGCGGATACGATCCATGGATCCGCAAAACACATACGGACCTCTGAATGGAGCCTTACAGGGGGTGATCAATGACAGGGTGGTGATCACCCCATATAGACTTCCTGATCACCCCCCTGTCATTGATCACCCACCTGTCATTGATGACCCCCCCTGTAAGGCTCCATTCAGACGTCTGTATGTTTTTTACGGATCCACGGATACATGGATCGGATCCGCAAAACACATACAGACGTCTGAATGGAGCCTTACACGGGGGTGATCAATGACAGGGGGGTGATCACCCCATATAGACTCCCTGATCACCCCCGTCAGGCTCCATTCAGACGTCCGTATGTGTTTTGCGGATACGATCTATGGATCCGTGGATCTGCAAAACACATACGGACCTCTGAATAGAGCCTTACAGGGGGGTGATCAATGACAGGGTGGTGATCACCCCATATAGACTCCCTGATCACCCCCCTGTCATTGATCACCCCCCTGTCATTGATCACCCCCCTGTAAGGCTCCATTCAGACATTTTTTTGGCACAAGTTAGCGGAAATTGATATTTTTTATTTTTTTGTTTTTTCTTACAAAGTCTCATATTCCACTAACTTGTGACAAAAAATAAAATCTCCCATGAACTCACCATACCCCTCACAGAATCCAAATGCGTAAATTTTTTTAGACATTTATATTCCAGACTTCTTCTCACGCTTTAGGGCCCCTAAAATGCCAGGGCAGTATAAATACCCCACATGTGACCCCATTTTGGAAAGAAGACACCTCAAGGTATTTTGTGAAGGGCATGGCAAGTTCATGTAAAATTTTATTTTTTGTCACAAGTTAGCGGAAAGGGAGACTTTGTGAGAGAAAAAAAAGAAAATCAATTTCCGCTAACTTGTGCCAAAAAAAAAATATTTCTATGAACTCGCCATGCCCCTCATTGAATACCTTGGGGTGTCTTCTTTCCAAAAGGGGGTCACATGTGGGGTATTTATACTGCCCTGGCATTTTAGGGGCCCTAAAGCGTGAGAAGAAGTCTGGGAACCAAATGTCTAAAAATGGCCTCCTAAAAGGAATTTGGGCCCCTTTGCACATCTAGGCTGCAAAAAAGTGTCACACATCTGGTATCGCCATACTCAGGAGAAGTTGGGAAATGTGTTTTGGCGTGTCATTTTACATATACCCATGCTGGGTGAGAGAAATATCTCGGCAAAAGACAACTTTTCCCATTTTTTTATACAAAGTTGGCATTTGACCGAGATATTTCTCTCACCCAGCATGGGTATATGTAAAATGACACCCCAAAACACATTGCCCAACTTCTCCTGAGTACGGCGATACCAGATGTGTGACACTTTTTTGCAGCCTAGGTGGGCAAATGGGCCCACATTCCAAAGAGCACCTTTCGGATTTCACAGGGCATTTTCTACACATTTTGATTTCAAACTACTTTTCACACATTAGGGCCCTTAGAATGCCAGGGCAGTATAACTACCCCACAAGTGACCCCATTTTGGAAAGAAGACAACCCAAGATATTTCTTGATGGGCATAGTGAGTTCATGGAAGTTTTTATTTTTTGTCACAAGTTAGTAGAATATGAGACTTTGTAAGGAAAAAATAAATAAAATAAATTATCATTTTCCGCTAACTTGTGACAAAAAATAAAAAGTTCTATGAACTCACTATTCCCATCAGCGAATACCTTAGGGTGTCTACTTTCCGAAATTGGGTCATTTGTGGGGTTTTTCTACTGTCTGGGCATTGTAGAACCTCAGGAAACATGACGGGTGCTCAGAAAGTCAGAGCTGCTTCAAAAAGCAGAAATTCACATTTTTGTACCATAGTTTGTAAACGCTATAACTTTTACCCAAACCATTTTTTTTTTTTACCCAAACATTTTTTTTTTATCAAAGACATGTAGAACAATAAATTTAGAGAAAAAATTATATATGGATGTCGTTTTTAAAAAAAAAAATTACAACTGAAAGTGAAAAATGTCATTTTTTTGCAAAAATTTCATTAAATTTCGATTAATAACAAAAAAAGTAAAAATGTCAGCAGCAATGAAATACCACCAAATGAAAGCTCTATTAGTGAGAAGAAAAGGAGGTAAAATTCATTTAAGTGGTAAGTTGCATGACCGCGCAATAAACGGTGAAAGTAGTGTAGTGCAGAATTGTAAAAAGTGGTCTGGTCATTAAGGGTGTTTAAGCTAGGGGAGCTGAGGTGGTTAAAGGAATGACAGAGTGGAATGCCCATAGACTTTAACATGAAAGTGGAATGCCCATAGAGAATAATGGAAATGTAATATTTGAATGAGAGACAAAACCAATTGACATATCTAATAAATATTTAGCAGGCTTACTCTCCAAACTCGGTGGGATTATTTTAAACTAAGATTAAGTGGGATTATCATTGGTTTCTATGGAATGACAAGATGAATGACAATGGAATGCCTATAGACTATAATAGGAAGTAAACTCTGAGCTCATTTGCAGGTAAATCTGTGTTATGTAGGATATTAACATGATAATCCCACTTAAAATCAATTTTAAATAATCCCACTGAACTTGGAGTAAGCCTGCTACAGATTTATTTGATATGTTAAATTGGTTCAGGCACCAAGTCACGTTTTAATGGGACCTACTAAAAGGAATGACAGAATGAAATGCCCATAGACTTTAACAGGAAGGTGGAATGCCCATAGAGAATAATGGAAATGTAATATTTGAATTAGAGACAAAACCATTTGACATCTCTAATAATTATTTAGCAGACATACTCTCCAAATTCAGTGGGATTATTTAATTAAAAAGGGTTTCTACCACCAGATTTTGAGATTTTTCGCTGACTGACACGAGCGATCTGCTAGTGTCTGCACTACCTAACAGTGCTCTTCTATCACCTTTGTCTGCTGCCGTTAAGCTTAAAAACATACTTTTATTGATATGCAAATGAGCCTCTAGGTGCTATGGGGGCGTCTTTTCAGCACCTAGAGGCTCCGTCTACTCACTATTTCTGCCACCCACCGCGTCCCTCCAGCCCGCCCCGCTCCTCTTGATAGACAGCCAACCTCGCTCCATCTCGAATTCCAGCACCTGCGCCGTGCGCTTCTGTATTCGGCACAGTGACTGTCGGACAGCAGTGAAGATGCCGGCGCAGGGAGCGGTCCGACAGTCACTGTGCCTGCGCCGAATACAGAAGCGCACGCCGCAGGTGCTGGAATTTGAGATGGAGCGAGGTTGGCTGTCTATCAAGAGGAGTGGGGCGGGCTGGAGGGATTCGTTGGGCGGCAGAAATAGTGAGTAGACGGAGCCTCTAGGTGCTGAAAAGACGCCCCATAGCACCTAGAGGCTCATTTGCATATCATTAAAAGTATGTTTTTAAGCTTAATGGCGGCAGACAAAGGGGATACAAGAGCTGACTGCGGATGCTCCGGACAGTTTGATTGCGTGCGCGGCCGGCCGTCACGCTATAACAGGCAGCGTACCGCGCATGCGCTAGAAGAGCGCGATACCGGCAGCATGTCCATCTAATTGTAGAGGAGGGGTAAGGGGCGGGCTTAGCTTTACTTGAAGCAAGGAGGCCGCTGCCGCCTTGACTTCAAGCCTGACTCGGAGACAGCGCCAACCGACATTAAAACAGCGTTTTTAACAAGTATGAAGAAACACAAAGATGAAAGAAAAACATGATTAGCAACACACTGGGGGATACTGTAAGGTACTGTGGTCGGTTTAATATGCGTTTTTCAGGTGACAGGTTCCCTTTATAATCCCACTGAACTTGAAGAGTAAACCTGCTAAAGATTTATTTGATATGTTGAATGGTTCAGGCACCAAGTCACATTTTAATTCCCATTATAGCCTATGGGCATTCCATCACCTTTGCATTCTATATAAAACGGTTATAATCCAAGGTAATTTTCATTTTACAATATGCTACTCTACCCAGGGAACACTTGCGGTAAAGGTTAATGTCCTACATAACACAGGTTTACCTGCAAATGAGCTCATAGTTTTCTTTCCATTATAGTCTATGGGCATTCCTTTGTGTCAGTCACCCTCGTCATTCTGCAGAAAACAGTGATAATTCCACGTAATCTGAACATTAAATAATCCCACTGAATTTGGAGAGTATGTCTGCTAAATAATTATTAGATATGTCAAATGGTTTTGTCTCTAATTCAAATATTACATTTCCATTATTCTCTATGACCATTCCACTTTCCTGTTAAAGTCTATGGGCATTCCATTCTGTCATTCCTTTTAGTAGGTCCCAAGAATTTTACAGGTTCTATCATTTACAGCCCACTGATATGAACAGCACCCAGATGTAATCCTTGTGCTGTTTTCTTTTGTACTAAAAAAAATCCGTACAAAATGCGAGATCGGACACGGAGCAGAAGTACGGTCGTGTTCATGAGTCCTTAGGCTTCATTCACGTGACCGTATTTTCAGTCCACGTCCGATTGCACACAGACTCATTCATTTCTATGGGGCCACAAAAACCATAGAAAATGTCCTTGGACTAGAACAGGCCTTTTGACAATAGGGCCTGTAGTTTGCTGACCGCAGACTACATATGGTTGGGTGCATGACGCCTTAGACAGGTCGGGGTCCCTACAGAGAACGGCACATAGACGGCTGCTGTAGAAACAGTCTGTTCACAACCTGACCACTAGGGGGCAAAGCAAAAGAAACTTCCTCCCAGTGACGGGAAATAGTTGCTGTATAACGGAATTTGCCATCACTGGTAAGGGCGAGTCCTTATGAGAGATGTCCGGCGAAGGCTCTATGGCCATTACTTATGACGTCACTATCCGCCGTTTCTTATTGGCAGCGGCTTCTTCCCATTTTGCTCTCTCGGCACCCGTAGTGACGTCAACAGTGCCGCCAGGTGTGGGAATGCTCTATCTCTACACGTGGTATCCAGCAGTGATGTGTTAGAGCAGACTTGGGCGCATCCTCTGTTATACTGTTCATCTCTTCCCTAGGGACTTCATTGCCGCAGAGATATTCACACGTCGCGGGTGTCGAGTTCTGTGCAGGGTGATGGGGCGCAGAAACCGGCGCAACCGTAAGAGGGATCAGCGCCCTGCGGTGCAGAGGACACCCGAGGAAGAGGAGGAGAGGCGCAAGGCCAGAGAACAGGCGGTGAGGGCTCCCGTGCCGAGCTCTACCTCAGCAGCCTTCTTCCTTCCTGGTTGTCAAAGGAGAAGAGCTACCCAAGCTGTGTGCCAACCACATCCGCTTCTGTGGAGAAGACATTGGCATGGGGGGGTCATCAAGACAAACTCACTTTATGTAGTGTTCTGACCAATCAGATGCCACCTTACTGAGGAATCCTCAGCAGTCTGACCCTTGGATTGCTGTCACATTGCAGTGTGAACTGTTATCCAGGTCCTATGTGACTTACAGGATAGCGGCCTTACATCTGGTGGCATCCCATCCCTGTCTTCCCAGAATTCCAGAGGAGCAAGAATGGCCTTTAAGTCTCCTCATGTCACTAAGACACACTGCACAAGGAGAGATAGTACCCCCACAAATTCTGATTTAGGCCTCTCACCCAGTTAGGGGTCCATTCACACATCCATAATGTATTGTGGATCTGCAGATTGCAGATCCACAATACACCCGGCCAGCACCCCCATAGAACTGCCTATTCGTGTCCACAATTGCGGACAAGAATAGGACATGTTCTATTTTTTCCGGAGCCGCGGACCAGAAGATCGGCGGTGTGCTCCGGAACTGCGAATGCGCACAGCACACTGTGTGCTGTCCACATCCATTCCGTCACCATAGAGAATGAATGGGTCCGCACCCGTTCCGCAATTTGTAGAACGTATGTGGACCCTTTATTACAGACATGTGAATGGAGCCTAAGGGTACTTTCACACTAGCGTTTTTCTTTTTCGGCACTGAGTTCTGTCCTAGGGGCTCAATACCGGAAAAGAACTGATCAGTTTTATCCCCATGCATTCTGAATGGAGAGAAATCCGTTCAGGATGTCATCAGTTCAGTCACTGAATGGCGTTTTGGGCGGAGGAAATACCGCAGCATTCTGCAGTATTACCTCCGTCCAAAATTCCGGATTAGTTGCCAGAATGCCGGTATTAATTGAAATGTATTGGTGCCGGATCCGGCATTAAAAATACTGCAATGCTGGATCCGTCCTTCCGGTAAAAACGTGAAAAAAATAAATAACGGATCCGTTTCTCCAGATGACATCCGGAGAGACGGACCCGTCTACAAATGCTGTCTGTTTGCATGCAGATTGCCAGATCCGGCAGGCAGTTCTGGTGACGGAACTGCTTGCCGAATCACTCTGCCGCAAGTGTGAAAGTAGCCTAAGCCAGTACTCTCTGCTCTGCACTGATGAGGGGCAATCGCCCGAAATAGCTGTCCTCAGATGAGGTGCTGGCTTTTTTAATACCCAAGTCATGTCTCAAGGCCTGTTTAAAGGGTCGCACATTGACTTGTAGGATAGCTGCCTTACATCTGATGGCATTAGAGGCAGAGCTTAAAGTGTAACTGCCATTCTATTTTTGTTTGTGTAATGTGTAGGGCCAGTGGTGTGAACCATTTTAGTAATATACTTTAATTACTGAAATCGTACATTTCCATTAGAAAAATAGCTGTAAAGTGGCCCATTTTGAGCCTTAGCAGCGCTCCTGTCTTCTGTTTACATAACTGTGGAGACTCGCTCAACACTGACTGTGTTATCTAAACAGAAGACAGGAGCGCTGCTAAGGCTCAAAATGGGCCACTTTACAGCTATTTTTCTAATGGAAATGTACGATTTCAGTAATTAAAGTATATTGCAAAAATGGTTAACACCACTGCCCCTACATATTACACAAATAAAAATAGAATGGCAGTTACACTTTAAGAGCTCATTTGCATTCCTTCAAGGAATATGATAAAGACCTCCACTCCCGTGACTCCTGGCCCAGACAAGGCATAGCCCCCACGTGTGGACGTACCCATTTATGTACATTCCATGTGTTGTCCAAATGTAGTCCCTAAAGTAGGTTTTGTGTTTGTCTCTAAGGCCTGGGAAAGTGGCTATGCTGAAATCATCAAAGAAAACAAACTCTTTGAGCATTACTACCAGGAGCTGAAGATTGTACCAGACGGGGAGTGGGAGCAGTTTATGGCTGCCATGCGGGAGCCTCTTCCAGCTACAATAAGAATCACTGGCTACAAAAGGTACGTGCTGCTTTACACTGCATCACACCACATGGGGACACTAAAGGTCTAATTCTATGTGGCAATGATCGCCATCTGGTGAGGCCATACACGAACCACTGACCACTGTTTTCAACGTATGATTGGCAGAGGGGGAGCTGGTGTTTGGCAGAAGTCTGTGGACTGCTATTCCCTGTTGGGTGTTTGCTGTCGGAGCCGTGAGAACTAGATTTCACTGTTTTCACGCGATTAAAGGCGGTTTCTAACGGCTGAACTATTTGTTTGGATCATATCCCCTCCACCGAAGAACCTCATCATTTGGACAGTGAGTGCAACCCCAGTTCATCTAATTTATCCTCAGGATAGGTTGTCGGTATCTGATCAGTGTGGGTCGGACTCCTGGGACCCACAAAGTGGTACTGACACGTTGAGAGCTTGCAGTAGTGCTGTGGCCTTCTCTCTGCTTTTCCTAGGCCAGTGATGACACGTTCATGTGCCACGTGGCTTAGGCGCAGATCAGCCCCATAGAAGTGACTGAGGCTGAGCTGCCATACCAAGTACAGCCGCTATACGATGTACGGCACTGAGAGAAGTCGGCAATGGTGCATTCTCAAATAGCTGATCGTCAGGGGTCCTGGAAGTACATATACAGTCAGGTCCATAAATATTTGGACATAGACACAATTCTAACATTTTGCGCTCTATACACCACCACAATGGATTGGAAATAAAACAAACAAGATGTGCTTTAACTGCAGACTGTCAGCTTTAATTTGTGGGTATTTACATCCAAATCAGGTGAACGGTGTAGGAATTATAACAGTTTGCATATGTGCCTCCCACTTGTTAAGGGACCAAAAGTAATGGGACAGAATAATAATCATAAATCAAACTTTCACTTATTAATACTTGGTTGCAAATCCTTTGCAGTCAATTACAGCCTGAAGTCTGGAACGCATAGACATCACCAGACGCTGGGTTTCATCCCTGGTGATGCTCTGCCAGGCCTCTACTGCAACTGTCTTCAGTTCCTGATTGTTCTTGCGGCATTTTCCCTTCAGTTTTGTCTTCAGCAAGCGAAATGCATGCTCAATCGGATTCAGTATAGGTGATTGACTTGGCCATTGCATAACATTCCACTTCTTTCCCTTAAAAAACTCTTTGGTTGCTTTGCAGTATGCTTTGGGTCATTGTCCATCTGCATTGTGAAGCGCTGTCCAATGAGTTCTGAAGCATTTGGCTGAATATGAGCAGATAATATTGCCCGAAACACTTCAGAATTCATCCTGCTGCTTTTGTCAGCAGTCACATCATCAATAAATACAAGAGAAGCAGTTCCATTGGCAGCCATACATGCCCACGCCATGACACTACTACCACCATGCTTCACTGATGAGGTGGTATGCTTAGGACCATGAGCAGTTCCTTTCCTTCTCCATACTCTTCTCTTCCCATCACTCTGGTACAAGTTGATCTTGGTCTCATCTGTCCATAGGATGTTGTTACAGAACTGTGAAGGCTTTTTTAGATGTCGTTTGGCAAACTCTAATGTGGTCTTCCTGTTTTTGAGGCTCACCAATGGTTTATATCTTGTGGTGAACCCTCTGTATTCACTCTGGTGAAGTCTTCTCCTGATTGTTGGCTTTGACACACATACACCTACCTCCTGGAGAGTGTTCTTGATCTGGCCAACTGTTGTAAAGGGTGTTTTCTTCACCAAGGAAAGAATTCTTCGGTCATCCACCACAGTTGTTTTCCGTGGTCTTCTGGGTCTTTTGGTGTTGCCGAGCTCACCGGTGCGTTCCTTCTTCTTAAGAATGTTCCAAACAGTTGTTTTGGCCATGCCTAATGTTTTTGCTATCTCTCTGATGGGTTTGTTTTGCTTTTTCAGCCTAATGATGGCTTGCTTCACTGATAGTGACAGCTCTTTGGATCTCATCTTGAGAGTTGACAGCAACAGATTCCAAATGCAAATTGCACACTTGAAATGAACTCTGGACCTTTTATCTGCTCATTGTAATTAGGATAATGAGGGAATAACACACACCTGGCCATGGAAGAGCTGAGAAGCCAATTGTCCCATTACTTTTGGTTCCTTAACAAGTGGGAGGCACATATGCAAACTGTTGTAATTCCTACACCGTTCACCTGATTTGGATGTAAATACCCTCAAATTAAAGCTGACAGTCTGCAGATAAAGCACATCTTGTTCGTTTCATTTCAAATCCATTGTGGTGGTGTATAGATCCAAAAATGTTAGAATTGTGTCAGTGTCCCAATATTTATGGACCTGACTGTATATTTACTCCATTGGATCACACAAAATGTAGTGCTTTTAAGAAAAAAAAAGCTCCTGTCTACCGCGCTAATCCATTCTGTTTTTAATGCCGTGCACTGATGTATATGACGCTAAAAGGACTCTCTTTTGGCCTCCTGACTAATGTAACTTTATGGACACGTTGAGCGTGTGCGTTGGGAGCTAAAACTAGATCCACAACATCATGTGAGCATATCCTATTGTGTCCAGTGACGGTGGTGACATGGGCTCATTAGCTTAGTCCCACCACCTCGAGTCACGTGTATAAAGGTAGAATTATCCCTGCCGATAAGAATCGTACTAGAAGCGGCTTCTTCTGACAGCCCTGGACATATTGAGGGCTGTTCACTAAGGGAGGGTTCACATCACGTTTTATGCCTCCGTTTGACGTATACATTCCAAGAAAAGATACAAAAATGCAGCTAAGGCTACTTTCACACTCGTTTGGTGCGGATCCGTCATGGATCTGCACAAACGCATCCATGATTCAGATAATACAACCGCATGCCTCCGTTCAGAACGGACCCATTTGTATTATCTACAACATAGCCAAAACGGATCCGTCTTGAACACCATTGAAAGTCAATGCAGGATGGATCCGTTTTCTATTGTCAGTGAAAACGGATCCGTCCCCATTGACTTGCAGTGTGTGCCAGTTTGGCTCAGTTTCGTCAGACGGACACCAAAACTCGGCGAGCAGATTGAGCGGTATGGAGACGGAACGGAGGCAAATTGAGGCAAACTGATGCATTCTTAGCGAATCCTTTTCCATTCAGAATGCATTAGGGCAAAACTTATCAGTTTTGGACTGCTTGTGAGAGCCCATGACGGATCTCACAAATGGAAAGCCAAAACGCCAGTGTGAAAGTAGACTAACCACGTTCTTGTATCCTGCACAGTCCAGTAGAAATATATATTTTTTTTTCAATAGAACAGTGGTGAACGGAGGGCACTGTATGGCATCAGTCTGATGCAGCTGTTTAATGTATATGTTAAAAGGATGGGAAAAACCTCATGTGAACCCACCCTTAGGCCTCATTCAGACGGCCGTATGCTGTCAGCAAAAATACTGAATGCTATCCGTTTTTTTGCGGATCCGTAGAAAAATGGATAGCATTCAGTATTTTTGCGGACCCATAGACTTCAATGAGGCCATGTTCTGATTTTCACGGACAAGTATAGGACATGTTTAATTTGTTTTGCGGAACCGTGGAATAGAAAAGGGCCCCATGAAGTGAATGGGTCAGCATCTAATCCACAAGAAAATGGATCCACATTTTTGCGGATAGCATACGGCCGTCTGAGCCCTTACACTGGTGTTTTATATGCCAGCGTTAGTCTTTCTCTCGCTGGCTTATTGCAGTTGTTTTGTATTATGTATGTATACGCCTTTTCATATGAACAGCGCTTTGATTATAAATAATAATGTGCCGCCATTATTACTCTGTTCACAAGGCAGTTTCAGAATTGCTCCATTCTGATTATTGGTGCAGGGTATCTGTATGTCGGTGGTCAGAAAACTTTCCGATTGAAGGAGACTGCATCGTCATACTAGAAATCCTAGCGAAATGGGAGTTAACACCTTAATGGAAAACTTTCCTTAGAGGGCTTCTGTCATCAGAAACGGGGGTAATAAACCAGCTGACGTTAGACATGTGCTAATGTCAGCTGAAGTTAACAAGGTTGGTCTCTTCCTCCTGCGCGGCCTTGTTTTTTAAGAAATGTAACTTCCATTTTATGAAAACGAGCCTCTAGGAGTAATGGGGGCTCCGCTCTCCCTCCTCCTGCCGAGCCTTGCTCATGTTGATTGACAGGCCCAGGCAGTGTTCACACCATCCTGCCTGTGCCATACCGTTCAATGAGGTGCACAGGCTTGTTAAACAAATCTTTGAACTTCCCTCCTGTGCCCGCGGCACATTGGTCACAGTGCACAGAGAAAATGTATGTGGCAGAGTAGGGACGTCCCATTAACAATGAACACTGGGTAGCCAGTCTATGGAATACTGCCATATCACGTCCACCGCATTTGGTTATAGCCATATAGTCAGAGCAGAGAACAGATGCAAAGAGCGTCTCTTGCTGTAGAACAGTGGTTCTCAAGGGGTACACATTGCGGGATGAATGCTGCGTTATGGTGGGCTCTACTATTACTGGGGGCATGCCAGGAGAAATTATTACTACTGGGGTGCATTGTGGTGGGCTTTATTGCTGCTGGGGGACCATGGGGAACATTAACGCTATGGGCACTATGGACAAATCAAAACATGTGGGGCACAATGGGAAACATTACTACAGGGGCACTCTTACGGCTAAGGTTGCCATTATTTTGGGCGTACACTTTCTGGCACTATTTTTTGGGCAGTTATTTTTGAGGGCACTGTGTGGCGATAATTATTGAAGTAGGCAGGCGTATTAGAGACCATCCATCCGCTCAGCACTCGACTGCTAAAAGAACACTTACATAGCGCATGCGTGGCGGCTTCCTCTTCCTTTCAGCCATCTGAGGTCGCCATGGCTCCTTTGAAAAAGTCCACAACCAAGGGTAGCAAGAAGAAGCAGCTGCAGAAGTTCACCTTGGACTGCACACACCCTGTGGAAGATGGCATCATGGATGCTGCTAACTTTGAGCAGTTCTTGCACGATGGCATCAAAGTGAATGGGAAGGTTGGCAATCTAGGTGGTGGTGTTGTCACCATCGAAAGAAGCAAGAGCAAAATCACAGTGACGTCAGAAGTACCATTTTCCAAGAGGTACTTAAAATACCTGAAGAAGAGCAGCCTGCGAGATTGGCTGCGCGTGGTTGCCAACTGTAAGGAAAGCTATGAATTAAGATATTTCCACATCAACCAGGATCAGGATGAGGAGGAGGAAGAGGACGAAGATTAAACTTTTTAGATATGTTTTGTATTACCCACAATAAACATGGGAACTAAAAAAAAAAAAGTAGGCACTGTATGTGGTACTAGTATTTTCAGAGGCTCTGTCTTCTGCTTCTATTGGGGAGCACAGCAAGGGTGTTCAGAAGGTGGGTAGGATGATGGAAAAGTAGGAACTTAACATGTTTGTGTGACAAACTTTGCATAGATGAGACGTGGCTTTCTGGTCTGAATGGAGAAGATGAGGAAAGAGAACATGTATATCAGAAGAGACCTCACTGGATGTAAAGGCCCCTTCACACTGCTCAATTGAGCACAACTGCCTGCACGTCAATTTAGGAGACCATTGTATTTACATGCAGCAATCTCCTCCACAGTATGGGGAGGAACGATCGCTAATGCCATCACTCATCCCCATACAGAATAATTGTTTGCAGGCAGCAGAACGTGTTTAGACAGCGCAATCTGCGGTGATTTAGGAGTCCGCACAAACTATTCTCTTACCCAATGAATGAGCGTTCTTGCTTGTTAATTGGCAGCACCTTTACTTGCGAGAGATAATCTGCAGTCCAAAGGGGCCTTTGAAAGGGGTTGTGTCACCAGTTACAGGGAGAGCTGCAGCAGAAAGGACACACCCCTGAGCTACATGGCTGAAGATAATCTAGCAGAGCAGTGAATGTCACTGTGCCCATCTGAGGTACAGGGCTGTTTCTAGCTGTGTTAAAAGGTATTGGCATGTACTAGGTGTCTGATTTTTTTTTTTTTTTTCCATTTTTTACATCATTCGTGGCTTAACCCATTTGAGGTATGTGGTGCTGTATCCTCCTGTATGTTTGGTAGTGCAGGATGTAATTAAAAAAGTAATATGTCACTTGGACAGGAAGATTTCAGGCTGAAAGGCTTTCAACAGAGCCTGACAGCGGCATGAGAATAGCGTTATTTTATTAACATTGATCACTGTTCGATTCCTTGGGGGTACTTGGTTCGGACTTCATGCCAGTAGGAGGTACCAGGCATGAAAAGGTTGAGAACCACTGCTGTAGAGGACCAAACCTGTTCATGCATAAGTCTTTATTTCAGTAGAAGCTAAGTAATGCTTAATTTCCCCTGTGGTGGCGCTGCAGGGAAAGTGAGTATTTGCTGCCAAGTTCACTGACTCCTTCTGATCACTGGGGTGCCAGCAGGGGCACAGCCTGTGATTATTTTGCCGTTGGGGCATTCTTCTGAAATACACATTCAAATGGAGAGGATGAAGTCGGGCTTGAACAAATAATACACTTGTCATAATTTTTCCCCTTAGAACCCTATTCTGTTATGATTGTTCCTTATTGAATACAGAGTTTACATAAGCGGTTATATTTTTTGTTAATATGTTTGACCTATGGATCTTCACCTCTTTATAGTCATGCTAAAGAAATCCTACATTGCCTGAAGGAGAAATACTTCAAAGAGCTGCAGAATATAGAGGTTGACGGCCAGAAGATAGAAGCTCCCCAGCCACTTAACTGGTAAGACCGTTTTACAGTGAGATTTTTAATTTAAGATATACAAATAAATGTAAAACAGTTTTCCGACCTGAGGATATGCAGCCATTGTGTGCTCAGTTGTGGTTTGATCACTGGTGCCTTCCCCGATGAAGTCTACAGCTTTTCTAAGGGTACTTTCACACTAGCGTTTATCTTTTCCGGTATTGAGTTCCGTCCTAGGGGCTCAATACCGGAAAAAAAACTGATCAGTTTTATCCTAATGCATTCTGTATGGAGAGAAATCCGTTCAGGATGCATCAGGATGTCATCAGTTCAGTCACTGTACGGTTTTTGGACGGATAAAATTCCGCAGAATGCTGCGGTATTTTCTCTGTCCAAAATACCGGAACACATTCCGGATCCGGCATTATTTTACATTGAAATGCATTAATGCCAGATCTGGCCCTAAGTGTTCCGGATGACAACCGGAGAGACGGATCCGGTATTGCAATACATTTGTGAGACAGATCCGGATCCGTCTACAAATGGTATCAGTTTGCATACAGATTGCCGGATCCGGCAGGCAGTTCCGGCGACGAAGCTGCCTGACGGAATCCAGCAACGCTAGTGTGAAAGTACCCCAAGACATGTTAGATATGTTTGTGGCATTGCAGCTTTACCTTACCCACTTGTACTCCTCTGCAATACCAAATGCCACCCATGGGCATATGTGGAAGGGAGCAGCAATGTCTTTTAACCCTGAACAACCCTTTTTATGCTTTTGGTTGAGAGCAGGGATTTGACTGGAAAAAAACAAAGCTCAGTGTCTGTGGTGCATCCCATGGGTGATGTGATTATCAGGGGTTTGCTCTTTTATATATTCGACATATGGCCTAAGTAGGAACCACAAGGTTGTCATATGCTGTACCCATCCCTGTTAGGCTGTCCTATGCATAGGAATAATTTGCTAGCCTACACATTATATATCTGAGTAAATCTGTAGTGGTTAGTCCTTAGCCATACACACTACATAAATGTTATTCGGATTGGCCGGCATCTGTGTTTAGGGGTGGTCCGACTGTTCCCTGGAGATCTGGCATTGAACGAACAAAAGATTGGGTGTGTTTGAGTGCCAATTTTATGTATTTGAATGTATTTTTTGGGAAGTCATGGCTGTTGGGTGAAAGATCTCTTTAGTGTATGCCCCGAGCGAATGGTAGTGGTGGTGTGCACTTGGCTTTCTCCAGCAGGTCCGTAGAAGTGAATGGGAGTGGTGGTCACACATCTGCACCACCTCCATTCACACAGGAGTCTGGGGGACCTGAATTCTCATGATTTATGGGGGTCCCAGCAGTTGGTCCCCTATCCTGTGAATGGGAAAACTCCTTGAAACGCTGGTGTACTTCTTAGAACACATGCACACGACCGTATATATTTAGCAGTCTGCAAAACACAGATCTGCAAAAAATACTGATGACGTCGATGTGCATTCTGTATTTTGCGGAACAGAACAGCTGGCCCCTAATAGAACAGTCATATCTTTGTCCGTAATATGCACAATAATAGGACATGTTCTAAATTTTCACGGAATGGACATATGGAAACAGAATGCACGAGTCACTTTGTTTTTCTCGTGAACGGCATTGGGGGGACACAGCACCATGGGTATATGCCCAGCTGCCACTAGAAAGAAATAGTGTTGGCTCCACCCAGATGGGCTATACCCTCTGCTCAGACACTAAACTAACCAGTTTTAGTCTAATGTCCGTAGGAGGCAGACATGACCTGCTGTTTTTTTGCAGGTCTTGCTCCTTATTGTTTATTTTATTTTATTATTTTTTCTTCTCTTCTGCAGGTCTCGGCCTGCTGCAGTATGGGGGTCCATCGTGGGTATCCACTTTAGTTGCACCCCCTGCGGGCGCGTTCTGAGTACCTCACCGTTCACCCAGTCCCCCTTTACTGCATCCGCAGTGGCATGCCGGCAAACCCACATCTGTGATGAGTTTGCCAAAGGGGTGAACCTGCGGCGCCTGAAGATGCTGGGCACTGAGTATCTCCCCTGTCCCTTCTCTCCACATGGGGGGGGGGGGGGGGGGGGGGGCAGCCTTGTTCCCCCCTCTCTTTATTAGTATTATCCCTGGCCACCCCCTGCCACTCTTCTACTTTAGTCTTCGGCTTCTGCCAGGGACTAGGCCGTATCTTCCCTGCCCTCTCCTCAGTCCCCTGGTGCTCTGTTTGCCCTGTTTTTTCCCTCCCTGAGCGTCGCTTCTCCCCAGGAGCCCCCCTCACCTTGTGACCTAGCCCTGTCCTGTTGGACTCTCCTCTTCCGCGGTCATCCTGTCTGGATTCAGACAGACAACTCCACTGCGGTGGCTTATTTGAACCACCAGGAGGCACCAGAAGCACGCCAGTCCTAAAGGAAGCCTCTCGCATCCTGCGGTGGGCAGAGGGCCACATTCCCGCTCTCTCCAGTCGACAATTGGGTAGCCGACTTCCAGTCACCAGCGTCCCGACCCGGGCAAGTGGTCTCTCCATCCAGAGGTGTTTCAACAGCGTTGGTGAATCCCAGACGTGGATCTCTTCGCCTCCCGTCTGAATCACAAGCTCTCGCTTTACGTCACCAGGTCTCGGGATCCTCAGGCTCTGGCGGTAGACGCCTTGGTGCTCCCGTGGTCCCAGTTCAGTCTCCTGTATCTTTTGCCTTCCGCTTCTTCCTCGGGTACTCAAACGCCTCAAAATGGATCGGCTTCTGGCGATATTGGTGGCTCCGGACTGGCCCCGCAGGGCGTGGTACGCAGACCTAGTCTTCCTGCTCGCCGACGCCCCATGCCGGCTACCTCTGTATCCCGACCTCCTTTCTCAAGGTCCGATATTCCACCCGAGTTTACCTCGGTTTCATTTAACGGCGTGGCTGTTGAGGTCGTGGTCCTGAGGTTCCGCGGTCTCTGAGTTAGGCCTCATGCACACGGCCGTGTTCCGCGGCCGAGTGAGTATAGTGTATTACTGTAGTGCAGCGGCGACATGAAGCGCACGGGGTCATAGCAACCAATGACGCCGTGCGCTCCTGCTCTCAACAGGAATCCAGGCAGTGTTACTACGGACCGCTCTCGGCCGCGGAACACGGCCGTGTGCATGAGGTCTAAGTCATCCAGACTATGCTTCATGCACGCAAACCCAGTCAGCCAGGAGTTACCATCGTACCTGTAAGGCTTATTTTGCTTGGTGTGAATCTGGCGAGGTTCACCCTCTCCTTTTTTCCGTCCCTAGGATTCTTGCCTTTCTTCAGGCCGGCTTTGAGAAGGGTCTCCGCCTGGCCTCCCTCAAAGGTCAGGTCTCGGCTTGTCTGTCGTTTTCCAAAGGCCCTTGGCTTCTCGTTCCCAGGTTAAGACTTTCCTTCAAGGGGTGGCTCATCGTGTCCCTCCCTTCCGTTCTTTAGTGGAACCCTGGGATTTGAATTTGGTCCTAGATGCCTTTCAGTCCTCTCCCTTCGAACCCTTGAAGGAGGTCTTCCTTTCTTATGTCTCCTTTAAAGTTGTGTTTTTAGTCGCGATTACTTCCATTCGCAAAGTCTCCGTGTCAGTCCCCCTTTTTGTTTTTTTACCAGGACAATGTTCTCCTCCACCCAATTCCCTCTTTTCTTCCCAAGGTGGTTTCTTCCTTCCACATTAATGAAGATTGTCCTAACTTCGTTCTGTCCGAACCCCTCTCATCCCAGAGAGCGGTATCTTCACCGTCCGGATGTGGTTCGGGCGCTTCGGCTGTATCTCCAGTTATCTAACTCTCTTTGTCGTCCGAGGGCTCACGTAAGGTTCACAAGCCTCCAAAGCTACCATCTCCCGCTGGATTAGGTTGGCTGTCAAGGAAGCCTATGTGGCGAAGGGTCGTGAGCCCCCCTCCCCCCTTCCGGTTGACCTCTCACTCCACTAGGGCGGTCGGGGCATCATGGGCGGTCCTGCATCTAGCCTCTGCTTCCCAGGTCTGCAAGGCCGTCACCTGGGCCTCAGTTCACACCTTCTCCAGATTCTACCATATTCATTCCTTGGCCTCTGTTTATGCCAGTTTGGGTCGCAAGGTTCTGCAAGCGGCTGTGCGCTAGGTTCTTTGTATGTCTGTTTCTTCCCACCCTTGGGGACTGCTTTGGGACGTCTCATTGTGTCCCCCAATGCCATTCCCGAGAACTAGATTTTTGTACTTACCGTAAAATCCTTTTCTCGTTGGATGCTTTGGGGGACACAGATCCCTCCCTTGTTGTTGTTTTTTTTTTTTTTCTTCGTTCAGGTTTTCTGGATTTCCTGGGACCCTTTGAGAATGGTCCACTTTCTGGTTTAGGACATGTTGGCTTCACTGTTCGTCTGGTTTTTTGATGCTCCTACTGCTTTCAGACCAACTGGTTAGTTTAGTGTTTTAGCAGAGGGTATAGCCCATCTGGGTGGAGCCAACACTTTTTCTTTCTAGTGTCAGCAGGGCATATACCGATGGTGCTGTGTCCCCCAATGCATCCAACGAGAAAAGGATTTTACGGTAAGTACAAAAATCAATTATTTAAAATTTTATTTTGCGACCCTATTGAAATGAATGGTTCTGCATATGGTCTGCAAAAAATACAGAATGGACACAGAAAGAAAATAAGTTCGTGTGCATGAGGCCTTATTGGTACACCAGTATATTTCTGTGTTTGATCCCCACTTGCATCAGACTGAGGCATGAAGTCATAATTGTTAAAGCTGTTTTTTTTTTTTGTTTTTTTTTACCCGCCCTATAGGTACCCTGATGAGCTTGCCTGGCACACAAACTTGAGTAGAAAGATCATTCGCAAGTCCCCTGAATTGGAGAAGTTTCATCAGTTTCTTATCAGTGAGACAGAGTCGGTAAGATACCTTCAGAAAACCGTTAAATGGTTTTTGCAGTTTTATAATATTGATGACCTATTCTCAGTGTTGTCATCAATATCAGATTGTACTGGTCTGATTCCCGCCACCCTGCCCAACAGCTGTTTGTAGGGATCGCGGCACTCACGCGAGCACATTGTCTTCTTTAATGTTTAAGTGCACATCCTATCTGCTCTTCCCATTCCCTTTCAACTCCCAGCACCCCCGCCAATCTCGTATTGATGACCCATAGTGAGGATAGGTCATTAGTATTATACCACTACACAACTCCTTTGATCACCAGCAAATTCACTGTTAAACCAGGCACCGTGCCTTGTAGGACCAGCTCAGCTGAATGTGATGATACACTTTACTTAACGATCCTCTGCTTCATTCTGGAAAAGGAGAAAAAGTACTTTTATCCATATGCTAATAAGCAGTTAAGTGCATGGAGGACAGCCCAAACCACTCTGTGTACCCTGCACCTCCGGATTCCTCTGCCAGTCCCTCCTTTTTAAATGATGTGGCCAGACGCGACTACATTTACACTGCCCAAAGCGGTGTGGGCGTGGCCAACAAGGAAAATGAGCAGAGCTTTTGGTGCAACTGCAAAGCTCTTGTTGCACCAAGGGGCTTATTTGCATGAAATGAAAAGCTTTATTTCTCGCCCCTATTCATTGGGGGACACAGAGACCTTGTGTATAGCTATGTCCTCTAGGAGGCGTTGACACTAGTAAAAGCTGTTAGCTCCTCCCCTGGCAGCTATACCCCCTCCAGCCTGGAGAGAGAGCTTCAGTTTTTTCTAGTGTCAATAGGAGGCAAGACCTCCCTGCTCTGCAGGGATCTCCTGAAGATTTTTTATTTGTTTATTTTTTTCCTTCTTTTTCAGATGGGACTACAGTGGTCGCCTCGCCTCCCTGTTCTCCCGGGGTCGAGTTGCGCCAGTGCTGGTCATCCGCACTGCTGCCTCCCCCACAGAAGACAAGGTGGACCAGGGCAGCCTCGTTCCCCTGCATCCCGCCAGCCAAGGGGTCACCTAAGTCCGCCAAAAAGAAGACCCTCCCGCCATACCAGACTCCTGCCATTCTGGTGCCAGCTGCTGAGGAGGTGACCCTGCTTTAAAAAGGTACCTTACGGGCCCACTTAGGGAGGGTGAAGAGAAGAGGAGGAAAATAGGTGAGTACGGGACTAGGTGAGTATGTTAACCCCCTACCTCCCCTTCCTATTAACGGGTTCTACGGAAAGGCTCCCTCTTTGGCCAGACAAGGGCTTCATTTATCACTAGCCCAGCTCCAAGTCTTTCTTCCCTCCCCCTCTGTAAAGTTTATATTCGGGCACATAAAGGGGTTAATGACCAGCTCCCCGCAGGCGCTATCATATTATACAGCGGGCTCCGTGCGCACCGCTTTGGTCGAGTGTGGGGACCGGACGCAGAGTGCCTGCGCAACTCGCTGACACAGGGGTCGTTTATAACCTCTGCTCCCCTGTGATATTCATCCCTGGAAGCGGGCGCCTAAATGCGCAACGCTCCAGTAACCTAACGCCAGCTTGGCTCCGGACACCACTAATCTGGCTCCGCCTTCACTCCGACCTGCGCTCCCATATGCGGGCGCATCGCTCTACAGTCTGGTGCCATTCTAAAGCGCTACCTGCGCTTACAGCGATGTGTGTGGTACACGCCGGACCTTTTCAACTGCGCATTCCGATTCGGCCGGCGGCGGTCATACACACATGTTGTCCCCACAGCCCTCGGTGCACTGACGGTACAGTCGGCCGGGTCCCATAACTTTAGACCCCAGCTTGCGGCCTACTAGCCCACAATTCTTCTTCGGGGAGGGGGGCGGTCTGGCGCGAATTCTTCCCGCCTTGCCTTGCCTTCCCCTCCCCCTGTAGCTCGCAGAGCCCGCCCTCGGTCCTCAGGCATTTAACCCTTCCTGGTCAGCCTTTTCCTGAAGCTGACACAGGGTTATATGGGGTTCTGGCTGAGGGGCTTTACTGTTGAGGGACTTATCTCCTCTGCCTCTTGCTCAATTGAGGTGAGCATCCTAGTTTAAAAAAAAAAAAAAATTATTAAATGAACACAAAAAAGGCCAGTCGGGTCCTCCCTCTCAAACTGTGTCAGACTGGGCCTGGGTCCTATCACGGTCAAAAGAGGACCCTTCAGTTTTTCCACACTCACCCTCTGGGGCCGTGTGGTTGCCATGCGCTGCCTGCGCAATCCAACGGTGTACATACGGACCTTCCCACTCACCCTCCGGGGTCGTTTGGTTGATAAAACGCTGCCTGCGCAAATCCAATTGTGTACATCTGGACTTCCCAATCACCCTCCGGGGTCGTTTGATGAGCACCACCTGTGCAATCCAATACTGGACATCCGGACCTTCCCAATCACCCTCCGGGGTCAGTTTGGTTGATAAAGCGCTGCCTGCGCAATCCAATGGTGGATCTCTGGATCTTTCCAATCGCCCTCCTGGGTCGTTTGCTGGGATATGCACCGCCGGCATAATCCAATGGTGGATCTCCGGACTTTCCCAATCCACCCTCCGAGGTTGTTTGATTAAAGAACAAATGGAGGACCTCTGAAAATTCCCATTTCACCCTCTGGGGTCTTTTGGTTGATGTACCTGCGCAATCCGGTGAGTGAGCCTCTAGACGTTGCCATTCCACCCCAAGTAATTTGGTTGATAGATTCCACCGGCGCAGTCTCAGCTGCCATGGGCGTATTCTTGTGAGGCAGGATTGCACATAGTGGGCCAGAGCGCGTTATATTCCTCCTCTGTCACCTCCACACCCCCACCCTTTCTCCCTAGGGTCATGCTCAGGCGCACCCTCCCTCCCTGGAGAGGTTTGGTCTCTGCCGTGATTCCGGTGCGATCTTCCAAGATGGCGTCCGAGGAGACAGCAGTACTTGTCGTATGCATTACCCCCTTCCTCAGGCGGAGTATTTGCACTACTACTGGATGCAGTACTCCCTTGGTTGTTACCTTCGTCTGTTGGGGTCTAACCGCCCTAGCATGGTTTCAGTGCCGGCAGGAGGCGGGGGAACTGTTTTCCCACTGGGGACAGTACTTATGGTAGGCATTAGCCTCTTGTATAGGTGGCGCTATGGCATTGTCCCTGGTTCAGTGTTTGCTGTATGTATTACCCCTTTACGTAGGTGGGGTATGGATACGGCACTCTCCTTATGCCTTGCCCTTTCCGTAAGAGGCGTACTCTCTCTACTTGGATTCAGTTCCTGCTAGATGCATTACTGCATCGCCACCCTCATGATGGAGTATTTGCACTACCACTAGTGTAGTGCTTGCCGTAAGCATTACCCCCTTTTAAATGGTGGGATCATTGCAACATCTTGGATGTTGCACTTCAACTACGCCACGGTTATAGTTGTCTTGGCTTCTTTTGCAAGTGGAGCGTAGCGAGTATCGATACACTCTGGGGCCCTGTATGCTTCTTCTAATGGTATTTCGGTGCCGCCAGGGATACTGTGGCTGTTTCCACGTTGTGTCTTGTTCTTGGTACCATTTTAGGGGATGACTATGACAACCTCTCTCCAATATGGGTCTTCAACAATAGGTAGTGCGTACACCATGGCACGTAATGTTGTGATTACGTTTCAGCAAGTTGAGTGTTAGACTGACTCGATATTCCCTATCCACCATCTTTGATATGGAAAGTAGTGGTGCTGGCACTCTGGTTTAGCATTGCAGCGTGTTCTCCTCCGCTGGTGCAGATTTTTTACGCTGATATTAGCGTTCGCAGTCGCTGCAGTGGGTCATTCTCTCCGGTAGGGGTTCTACTCGGACGCTGGCTTGGCGGTTGTTCCTGTCTAACGCCTTTCCCTGGTGAAGTATTTAAGGTTAGCTCTCCTTCCTGAGGCAGTATGGTACCATGGCCTCTACCTGATCCCTCTAGTCTGCCCCTCAGCTTGGGCTGGCGGGCGCCCTGAGACTACTACAGTACGGGGGTCCTGGAGTAGCCATTACATACTCTGGCTCCTCCTACAAGGCTCCTCCGTCAGTTGACGAATTCTTCTATCGCTAGATTTGGTGGCGTGCGCTGCATGGCCCCCTCTTTAGGCGGAGTGTGGCACTGCCACTATCATCCTGTGGCTACTTCGGTGTAGTGCTACTCTCAGATGGGGAATGGACTTCGCCTTGTCTCTTTATTTATTTATTTATTTATTTATTTATTTATTCCGATTTTTCTTTTCCTTTTCTGGCTCAGGGTTCACGGCCACTCCGCAAACCTTGGTAGCTCCTACGCTACTACTTCCCCTCATCTATGTGGATGCAGGGTATTGATTCCGTTTTTTTTTTTTTCCTCCAAGTCCTGTTCCGGAACGACAGTTGGGCTGTGATGTTTTTTTCCAACTCCTCCTACCTGTTGGTCCTGGGTGTACTACCTGTATTTACAACTACCTCTCAAGTCTTGACTAGTAACTGCCATGTCAGTCTGATGTAGTCATGCCTTTTCACTGCACGTTCCGTGGCTAGACTACGAGACTCGCAACGCCAGGCTGAGCAAGGGTGCTGTCACGACTGTTGATGGAGTTTTGTTTCTGGAACGGAACACCCCTTCTTTTTTTCCTCTTCAAGGCAGGAGTTTTTTTTTCTCTCGTATTGGTCTGTTCGAAATTTCCTGTCGAGCAGTGTTGCTACTCCGTTAATACACCGTCGTTGACGGAACTCCACCGCCGGTGATTCTCATATCGCCTCGGATTTTACCTAGCCAATGTGTTGTTTCCTGGGCATATGCGGTTCCTCCATACCGTTCTCCTTTACCGCCTTGGGATCTGACCTTTAGTCGTTTCAGCCATCCGGAATTCTCCCCTTGAACCCTTGCGGGACATGTCTCTCCGACTTCGGTTCTGGAATGTGTTTTTTTCCTGTGGCTATCACATCCATCAGATGGGTGTCCGCGTTGGGGCTCTCTCTTGTGGAGAACCTTCTGGTCCTAACAGGGATAAGCGGTTCCCCGGCCCGTTCATTCCTTTCTCCGACGGTGGTCTCTGAGTTCCATTTCAATGAAGAAACTGTCCTTCCATCACTGTGTCCCTCCCCTTCTCCCCCTAGGGAACGGGAGTTAGATCATTGGAAGTTGTCAGGGCTCGGACAATTTATTGCTACCCTCTAATTCCTTCCGGGGTACGGACTCTCCTTTTTTTTGTCAGCACGGAGGGTCCTCGCAAGGTATTGGCGGCCTCCAGGGGGCAATTGCACATCTACATTTGCTTAAGCGTACTGCACCCGGGGCAGGGTCCCGCCCTTCGTTGTCACGGCTCACTCCACCAGAGCAGTGGTGCTCTTGGGCTCGGATGATTCAGAGTTCGGCCGCGCAGTTGTGCAGGGCGGCTACTGTCCTCCTTGCGCACATTCACAAAGGTTTGCCAGATGCATGCTTATGCTTCGGCGGGCGCCGCCTTTGGACCACTTGGTCTTACAGGCGGCAGTTCTTAGTTATCTGCAGGGGTGTTTGCTCCATGGGTCTGTGGTTTTTCCTCCCTGTGGACTGCTCTAGGACGTCCCAAGGTCTCTGTGTCCCCCAATGAATAGGGGCGAGAAAACGAGATTTTTGTAAAACTTACTTGTAAAATCTTTCTCGCTCTTCATTGGGGGACACAGCACCCACCCAATGTTGTTGTTCGACCACAGTTGTGGCTGTTGCTGGTTGGAACCTGGTTCGGTTCTTGGCATTGTTGCTGTTCCACGTTTTTTCGTTGGTTTACTTGCTTCTCCTACTGCTTCTCACAAACTGAAGCTCTCTCTCCAGGCTGGAGGGGGTATAGCTGCCAGGGGAGGAGCTAACAGCTTTTACTAGAGGACATAGCTATACCCAAGGTCTCTGTGTCCCCCAATGAAGAGCGAGAAAGAGATTTTACAGGTAAGTTTTACAAAAATCTAGTTTTCTCAAAATAGGGGGTATGGATAAGGCTGAGTCAAAGAGCACATCTAAACATGCAGCTAGTTTTAGTTCCAGCTGTGTGGTGACAGATTTCCTTTAAATCTAATTAGAAAAATTAACATTTTTTTCCCTTCAGACGCATGGGCTGTTATACAGTGCGTGTTGTACAATATGTATTAAAAACTATATTTCTTATATCTAGAAGTACTAGGACTAGAGTTAGTGTGCAATAAAGATTTATTATATTGTCTCAAAGTATAATTTTCAAACTCCTGCTTTCGTCTTTAGGGCAACATAAGTCGTCAAGAAGCAGTCAGCATGATTCCCCCTGTTCTTCTTAATGTCCAGCCACATCACAAGGTGAGATGCAATCTGGTTAGTAATCTAGTGAGAGAGTACTGAAACACAACTTTTACATTTTTCACCTTATTGCTCTTGGAAATGCAATTGTTTTGTAAGTCATTACCTTTCTGTAATGTAGTTCTTCATATTGGTAATAATAATTGTTTTTCATGCCTAGATCCTGGATATGTGTGCAGCCCCAGGATCTAAAACAAAGCAGCTTATTGAAATGTTGCATGCCGACATGGATATTTCATTTCCTGGTATGCCTAGCTTGCTCAGTCTCGCTTTACCCGAAAGTTACCTTTATATCTGTACCGATTTGTATGCTGAGTTTATTTTGTTATAAATTAATGCCATTTAATGTGTAGTTAAAGGGCTTCTGTCACCCCACTAAACTCATTATTTTTTTTTTGTCTACTTATAATCCCTATCCTGCCATATTGCCATACATTATGTTATTAATAATTTTCGTTCAGTAGATTTAGCAAAAAACTTACTTTTATGATATGCTAATTACCTTTCTACCAGCAAGTCGGGCGTCTACTTGCTGGTAGCAGCCGCAGAAAACCGCCCCTCCTTCTGTTGATTGACAGGGCCAGCCGCGATCTCCTCCTCCGGCCAGCCCTGTCAGCATTTCAAAAATCGCAGGCGCTCTGAGATAAAGAGGCTCGCCTCCTCGGCACTCCCTCAGTGCGCCTGCGCCGATGACGTCACCGAAAGAGAAGACGTCATCCGCGCAGGCGCACTGAGGGAGTGCTCAGGAGGCGAGCCTCCTTATCTCAGAGCGCCTGCGATTTTTGAAATGCTGACAGGGCTGGCCGGAGGAGGAGATTGCAGCTGGCCCTGTCAATCAACAGAAGGAGGGGCGGTTTTCTGCGGCTGCTACCAGCAAGTAGACGCCCGACTTGCTGGTAGAAAGGTAATTAGCATATCATAAAAGTAAGTTTTTTGCTAAATCTACTGAACGAAAATTATTAATAACATAATGTATGGCAATATGGCAGGATAGGGATTATAAGTAGACAAAAAAAAAATAATGAGTTTAGTGGGGTGACAGAAGCCCTTTAAGATTGTGTCTATTCTGTTAAGATAATGCACTGATCAGCGACAACATTAAAGGAATTTTCCCATCTCAAAATTTGTGACCTATAGCTAGCTAGGAGATTCCACACTGCTCTGAGCGCTGCATTCACTTGACATTGCTGAGATGTTCTGTCAGGCTGCTCAGCCTGACAGTATATTCCATGTTCAATGGCTTCATTACTACCTATTGTAGAGCAGGAACACTCTCCCTTTACTTGTGTGGCTGCTAAGCCATGACAGATGGTCTCATTTTTTAGCATCTATTTCTTTTGTAGAGCAGAGTTCCTGCTTTACAACAGGTTGTAATGGAGCCATTATACAGGAGATATATGCCATCAGGCTGAGCAGCCGCACAGCACATCACAGCAGTGTGAAGTGTATACAGTGCTGGATTGCAGTGTAATAAAGCCCCACCCCTCACCCCTCACCCCCCTAAACAGCAATGGCAGTGGTAGCAACCCAGCCTAGTCATATTCTAGGATGAGTTGCTGGGAGTCGTCATTATATTCCTGGAGAACCCCGTTAATTCTTTAGCTGCAGACTCGTCAGAGTGCTCATACTGACCCCTTTCCACTGCCAAAATCATAGGTATCGCCGCCTGTGAAAATGCTCGTACTATTAAAATATAAAAATATTTATCCCATACGGTGAATGACCTAATGGAAAAAAAATATTAAAATGTTTTTTTAATTCCACCCCATTTTAAATTATTTTCCGGCCTCCCCACTACATTGTATGCAATAATAAATGGTGCCATTAGAAGGTACAACTTGTCCCGCCAAAAACAAACCCTCATATGGCTATATAAATGAAAAAATAAAGTTGTGGCCTTGGAAAAGCTGGGAGTAAAAAAAATAGAAAATGGTCCAGTCTTGAAGGAGTTAAGCTGAAGAGCTTGTTTCATATTTATGATGTCAGAGAAGGTTTGATTTGTAACGCTCTCCTGGACATATGCTTTAGCCTCTGAATTCTGTCACTGTTCTGATCTGCATAAAACTTTTACTGGATATGCTGCAAACACCTTCAAAATATGTTCATAAAGCAGCATATTTTACCTGACTGGTTTAGTTTAACCCCTTGCTAACAGCCGCCATACATGTACAGCGCTCCAATCAGGTGGGTGCAGAAACTGCGCCCGCTTGATCAGAGGCCTGGCTGTTGCTGACAACAGGGCTGCTTCTGCATCTGCTGGCATCGGTGAAAACACTGATGCCGGTGCATTAATGTTCTCTATGCCGTGGGCACTGTGCTGCAGTAATGGGGATCCCCAGAAGTTGATGTCCCACGGGGGGACAAAAATAAAAAGTAAAAAACTGTGTTTTTGAGAAATGAAAAGTTAAAGGGGTTTTCCGGGTTCAGAGCTGATCCCGGAAGCCTCCGCCTGGCGTGTGTTAATGTAATTAAAGAGCCCTTGCCCTGCGCGATGCAGCGCAGGGAAAGGGAGAGCATCGGAGCATGAAATACTCCAATGCTAATAGGGCTGCATGATATATCGAAAAAATTATCGAATCACGATAATCGCCAAATGCGATATGCCGACCCGAAAATGCAGCGATTTATATATGAAGGGGCCCTGCGCACATAACTGGCTTTGTGTGTAAAGTATTTTACTACTGTCTGAAACAAGCTCTCTCCTATTGATAAAATGGCCAGCCTCTGTACTCACTTTCACTATGAATGCACTGCAGCGAGCGGAAGCGAGCTGGCCGGCCGGCGCATGACTGACGTCACTTAGTAACGCTCCTGCTTCCTGAATTAAGTGGGAGGAGCGTTACTAAGTGACGTCAGTCACGCGCCGGCCGGCCAGCTCGCTGCAGTGCATTCATAGCGAAAGTGAGTACAGAGGCTGGCCATTTTATCAATAGGAGAGAGTTTGTTTCAAACAGTAGTAAAATACTTTACACACAAAGCCAGTTATGTGCGCAGTATAGGGCCATGAGGGGGACCAGCATAAGATGCTATATGTGTGTCTTATGCTGGCCCCCCTCATGGCCCTATGTGTCATAGCACACATCCCCTATAACAGCGTCATCCACAGGTCCCCCATAAGTGTCCTCCACAGATCCCCCCCTAACAGTGCGTCACCCGCAGATCCCCCCTAACAGTGCGTCACCCGCAGATCCCCCCCTAACAGTGCGTCACCCGCAGATCCCCCCCTAACAGTGCGTCACCCGCAGATCCCCCCCTAACAGTGCGTCACCCGCAGATCCCCCCCTAACAGTGCGTCACCCGCAGATCCCCCCCTAACAGTGCGTCACCCGCAGATCCCCCCCTAACAGTGCGTCACCCGCAGATCCCCCCCTAACAGTGCGTCACCCGCAGATCCCCCCCTAACAGTGCGTCACCCGCAGATCCCCCCCTAACAGTGCGTCACCCGCAGATCCCCCCCTAACAGTGCGTCACCCGCAGATCCCCCCCTAACAGTGCGTCACCCGCAGATCCCCCCCTAACAGTGCGTCACCCGCAGATCCCCCCCTAACAGTGCGTCACCCGCAGATCCCCCCCTAACAGTGCGTCACCCGCAGATCCCCCCCTAACAGTGCGTCACCCGCAGATCCCCCCCTAACAGTGCGTCACCCGCAGATCCCCCCCTAACAGTGCGTCACCCGCAGATCCCCCCCTAACAGTGCGTCACCCGCAGATCCCCCCCTAACAGTGCGTCACCCGCAGATCCCCCCCTAACAGTGCGTCACCCGCAGATCCCCCCCTAACAGTGCGTCACCCGCAGATCCCCCCCTAACAGTGCGTCACCCGCAGATCCCCCCCTAACAGTGCGTCACCCGCAGATCCCCCCCCTAACAGTGCGTCACCCGCAGATCCCCCCCCTAACAGTGCGTCACCCGCAGATCCCCCCCCTAACAGTGCGTCACCCGCAGATCCCCCCCCTAACAGTGCGTCACCCGCAGATCCCCCCCCTAACAGTGCGTCACCCGCAGATCCCCCCCCTAACAGTGCGTCACCCGCAGATCCCCCCCCTAACAGTGCGTCACCCGCAGATCCCCCCCCTAACAGTGCGTCACCCGCAGATCCCCCCTCTAACAGTGCGTCACCCGCAGATCCCCCCCCTAACAGTGCGTCACCCGCAGATCCCCCCCCTAACAGTGCGTCACCCGCAGATCCCCCCCCTAACAGTGCGTCACCCGCAGATCCCCCCCCTAACAGTGCGTCACCCGCAGATCCCCCCCCTAACAGTGCGTCACCCGCAGATCCCCCCCCTAACAGTGCGTCACCCGCAGATCCCCCCCCTAACAGTGCGTCACCCGCAGATCCCCCCCCTAACAGTGCGTCACCCGCAGATCCCCCCCCTAACAGTGCGTCACCCGCAGATCCCCCCCCTAACAGTGCGTCACCCGCAGATCCCCCCCCTAACAGTGCGTCACCCAGCCGCGTCAGCGGCTTATATGGGAAAATCCAAGCAAATAGACCTCTAGCACAATTCCCTTAAAATATCGCATCGCATATCGTTATCGCAATTTTTAGGGCCCTAATCGCAATCGCACAATATTCCCATATCATGCAGCCCTAAATGCTAACATCAGGGGGGCTGCCTGGGTGAAATTATGGGTTTGTCTGGGTTCTGCCCTGAACCCGGACAACCCCTTTTAAGTTTAAAGCAAAAAAATAAAAAGCCCTTTATTCTAATCAAGCTATATAAAAAAAATACACATTAGGTATCACCGTGTCCGTAATGACCGGTTCTTTAAAAAATATCACATGGTCTACCCCTTCAGATAAATGGTGTAAAAAAAATAAATAAAAAAAAAATACAAAAGGCTGCAAAAGAACATTTTTTTCGTCACCTTGCCTTACAAAAAGCATAATAGCAAATGGTCAAAAAGTACTATGTACCCCCCCAAAATTTTTAGCTCCTACACAAGACAATCGTCACAAAAATAAAATGTGGTTCTCAGAAAATGGCAACACAAAAAAACAGCATAGTTTGAAAAAAATATAAAAATTGTGTAAGATTGCAAAAAAAATTAGGTATCGACATGTCCATAACGACCAGCTGTATAGAAATATAATGTGCTCTACCCCATCAGATAAACGCCATAAAAAAGCAATTTTTTTTGTCACCTTGCCTTACAAAAAGCGTAATAGTGAGCGTTCAAAAAGTACTAAGTACTACCAAACTTAAAGTAGACATATGGTAAAAGTATTTAGAGGTATCACTATCCGTCTTGAAAGCAAGTTTTTCCAAATTTTCTGTACACTTAGAATTTTTTTTATCGACTCAAATTTACCGGGCCTTTGTCATAAAGTACACTGTGTCACGAATACAAACGATCTCAGAATGGCTTGGATAAGTAAAAGCGTTCTAAAGTTATTACCACATAAAGATTTTCAAAAATAGGCTCTGTCAGGAAGGTGAAAAATAAGTACACACAATTTTAAAGTCTTGTTGTCTGTCTGCTTTATTTAGAGGGATTTGTGATTGCCAATGACGTGGACAACAAGCGGTGTTACCTGTTAGTTCATCAAGCTAAACGACTCAATAGTCCTTGTGTCATGGTTGTGAATCACGATGCCTCCAGCATTCCTCGACTCCTGGTTGAAAACAACGGTGTCCGGGAAGTTTTGTTCTATGACCGGATACTCTGTGATGTGCCGTGCAGGTATTTCGGTATTTTTCTTTTTTTTTCTTTTCTTTGTAACGCTGTGCTATCAAGGGACCATAGAAACGTCAGACAGTGGGCAAAGCGATTTGCTGATTCAGAAATGCATCTGAAATCTTGCAGTTGATTTATACATGGCATTTCAGTTGCCAGTGCCAAAAAGTCGAACGGGTAAAACCATTGCCTAGTCTTTAGTGAAGAGGTATGCAGCGCAGTAGTAATCAGGGTTTCCACAACTGGCCATTTAACCTCTTCAGCTTTAGGGTATTTTTACGTATAACGAAATTTCTATGGATTCTCTGTCTGGATTTTTGGTTGGAAACTCTACACCAGAATACAATAGTAACAAACTGGATGAGATTTAAAGGGAATGTGTCATCAGAAAATAACCTATTATTTAAATCATGTTTTTATGTTTAAAGGGGTTGTCCGAATTATGAAAAACAATACATAGCACTGTAAATCTGATGGTCAGCAATATATAAGTAAGCTAAGCAACTTTTCGGCAAAAAAATATTTTCTCATTTCACTGGTTCTCTTCTGGCCCTTTGTTTATCTGCAATAACAACAATCTCTGCCAGCACAGTGTCATCTAGTGTACAGACTCATATCTGATCTCTCAGGCTTGTGCACAAAAAATCATCAGAGCAGGGAGAGAAGCTGACATCACAGGTCATGTGACCCTCAGTGAAATCTGAGAAAGCAGCAACTGGAGATAAATGAAGTGAATTGTAAAGCCCTTACATTTGTCTAGTTAGAAACATACAAAGAACAAAACAAAAAAATTGCTGGCGGTCCTAGATA
Organism: Bufo bufo; assembly: GCF_905171765.1. Classification (NCBI taxonomy): domain Eukaryota; kingdom Metazoa; phylum Chordata; class Amphibia; order Anura; family Bufonidae; genus Bufo; species Bufo bufo. The sequence goes on from NC_053393.1 coordinate 354,011,674, forward strand.
GGGTCCATCACGAGAGAGGGGAAGACCCCAGCCATGCTCAAATTAGACGCTGAGAAAGCATTTGATAATGTCAGGTGGGCATGGCTGGGGGCGGTCCTGGATAAGATGGGTTTTTGTGGACCTTTCAGGGTGTTCCTGTCCAAGTTGTATAGCAATCCTAGATCGAGGGTGTAAACTCAGGGTTTCCTTTCCAAGCCCTTTCATCTTCAGAAGGGTACACGGCCGGGGTGCCCTTTATCGCCCCTTCTTTTTCACTTGGCACTGGAACCCCTGGCAAGGAGTCTGAATCAATCGGATTTATTTGAAGGGATAACGATAGGAAACAAGCAGCTGAAGACAGCTTTGTTCGCTGACGATATAATTCTCTTTTTGGCTAAACCACAGAGATGCATTGAGAAAATCTTTTGAGGCGCTAAGGGTCTTTGGCTCTTACTCGGGGTATAGGGTGAATACGTCCAAATGCAAGCTTTTGACATTATTCCCGGAAAAAAGGATGCCCCTACAGTGGCCGTCTCGACTCTGTTACACAAGCTGATTCTCATGTTACATACTTGGGTTTTAAAATAGGGAAACATCCTTATTCTATATATCAGTTAAATTACCCTCCGTTGATATCCAAAATAATGGCAGATGGAAGAATCTCCCGTTATCTTTGGCGGGGAGATGTAATTTAATTAAAATGATGATGGGCATGTCTAGGCTCCTGTATCCGTTACAGACTATCCCGTTACTACTTCGACATGCGGACATTAAGTTGCTGGAGAGCAGGTTTATCAGTTTTTTATGGAATGGGAAGAGGCCAAGAATCTCGTTAGAAAAGCTAAAATTGAGGAAAGAGCATGGGGAATTGAACTTTCCAGACGTACAATGCTGGTTGCAGAGTGCTATCACATTTGTATTGTACGAGGATATAACTTGACATGTATAACCAGACATATTTTGGATTGGATCAACAAGACGTCATACTACTCAAATCTAGCCTTAGAAAGACAGCTGGCTACGCCTTGGGATTTGGTAGCCTTGATGCATACTAGCTTACCCAGGCTCCCGATCTCAATAAAAAGGTCACTGAAACTGAGAGATACAATATTAACATGGAAGATTTTAAGGAAACCGTTTCATTTATCTGATCAGTTTTCCAAGCACCTTCCGTTGACACACAATCCTGGCTTTGAGCCGGGAAGTAACAGTAAGCTCTTTAAGCAATGGGTATTAAAAGGGATAACCAGAATGGGGGATTTATTTAAAGAAGGAGAGCCGTTGGGCCACGCTGCAGGAGCTAGAGGAAAGATGTGGGTTGCGGGGACCTAATTATCTCGCTTTTCTGCAGATTAGGAATTATAGTAGGAGTCTTGTTAGGGATCTCTCTCAGGAGTGGAAACAAAATGACTGATTCTTTCCTTAGTATTAAGGCTAGACCTACAATAACACTGTTTTATCAACTGTTAAGAGACAGATGGAGGTCTTAGGATCGCGATAGTTAACGAGGAAGGCGATAGTTAACGAGAAGTGTCGAGAAACCCATATTAAAATATTGCACCACGCAATTTATGGCTTTAATCTGCCTTGCCAGAGAGGGGATTTAGAAAGATTGACAGCATGTCCCAAATGTCAATGGGGGGGGAACCTACAAAGGTTCTATCGTAGGTGGGCCATAGGTTATTGATGATAGCCAAGCAAAGTTTATTACGGTGGTGGCTTAGAGCTGAAGTCCCGACTAGTGAAATGATACTCACCCAACTTAGACATGTATTTCATTTGGAGTGGCTGGAAGCGCTCAATAGCAAAGAGATTTTCGGTAAAAAATTATATCCGTTTTGGAAAAGATTCCTTTTAGCATATGTCTCGGAGTTGGAATATCCAAAGATAATGTCCCCTTTTAAACTGGTGACCTTGGTATTTGGTAGAAGATCTGAAGGATGGGTTGGGGAAATTGAAAAAGTTGAAAATCTGGTCAATCAAGACAGGATTTTTGCCATAAATGTTCCACTGAGATGTGGGTTTGAATAAGGGAGTGGGGGGGGGGGGGGGGGGGAGAGGAGGAGAGAGTTATCTTTTCAGTTTTGGGTTATTTGAATTTTTGTCAGCTCTTCAGAAATTTTGCCTATACGATGTTCCTTTTGTCGTTGAATACAACAATGACTCTATTGTATTGTATACTTCTATTTGGCAATGGAAAATTCAATAAAAGAAATGTGGAAAAAATAACCCTTTTAACATGCATTTAAATAATTTCAGATGTTTTTAATTTTCCATGCCAGTTTCTCTATTTAAACAAAAACCATACAATTCTGTACTTCTCATACTGGCCACTAAGCCTAATAATAGGTGCCACCTCTTGGTCTGTACACATCACTTTACTGCAGTTATCTGCTTATCTATACACAGAGGGGATATCCTTACCGGCAGAATGAGAGTGACAGATATTACAGGGTCCACTATTCATAATAGGGATTGTACAGGGAAAGAATAGATAAACTGTGACAATGACCTGCACAGGTCACAGAGCATGCCTAAGAAAACTGTTAACAGCAGCTCAGGCAAGATGTCAGCCCCTATAATCGTGTTCAGGAAATAAAATCTGTAATCTGAAAATAAAAATAGATTAGAAAAAAGGATATGTGTTACTATATGGTTTTAACTGGCAGAAACATTTTTTGGTGACACATCTCCTTTAACCAAATGAAGCAAAAACAATTATCTGTGCGGAAATTGACACGTGGTGTCAGTTTTTAAATCTGTTTTACCCAAATTTGTGGCAGTTGTTGTAAAAAAAACTATTGCAGATAATTCTAATATAAAAAAAATCAAATTTGCTTTCCTAATCCTGTGCCCTTCCTTTGGTAATGCTCGCCTGGCCCCAAACTAGTCTTTGGCCCTGATTTATCATGCCTTCACTTCAGAATTCTGGCTTAAAAGCCTCAAACTAGTACTTTTGTGACTTTTTGCACTTGCATTCACTGCAATTATGAAATGTGAGTGGGCAAGTGGATGTGGTTAGCTATGTTAATGAGTTTCACTCCATTTGAGGCTTTTAAAAAAATACAACACACAAAATCACAGTACGCCAACACAGACTTAAAGGGAACCTGTCACCAGGATTTTGGGTATAGAGCTGAGGACATGGGTTGCTAGATGGCCGCTAGCACATCCGTAATACACAGAGCTATGGGGACTGGGTATTGCGGATGTGCTAGCGGCCATCTAGCAACCCATGTCCTCAGCTCTATACACAAAATCCCAGTGACAGGTTTCCTTTAAGCAAAACTGACTTCAAATATTAGCCTCATGATAACCCCCCCCCCCCCCCCCCCCCAATTTGTGCAGCTGTTTTTGTTCGGCCCAATCCCAGTATATTTGCTGAGTAGTAGCCGGATCCCCATTACACTCAATGTGGGTTGTGGGCGTTGTGGTAACACACGGTTATGCCGTATCATGAGAGCTCCGGCAGGCTGTTCTCCACCACAGTGTGAAACTAGTCTAATTCATCGCACTGCGGTATATTTCACTTTATGCTGTTTTTTTTTTTTTTTTTTTAGGTAATAGTGTCATTCTATACATGAGTATAACTGACAGCTTTATACTACATATCTACCCGTTTTATGAAAGGTTTTTGCCTATGTGTGTGTATATATAATGTATATCTATATCTCCTTTAAAAGGTGATTTGAGGTTGAACAGTCTTGTTCTTCTTACATCCTTGCAGCCATAGGTGATATTCCTTTTGGCTTTGTGACATTTCCTATGTGAAGGACAAGAATCCCGGTAATTCATTGGCTTTCCTGCCATTACGCTCGCTGTCGGCCCATTTTCGTGCAACTGCTATTGTTTTGCTCATTCCTCCGCTGTGCCAGCCCTGTAATGTATGTTCTCAATCCTATTTATACACAAGACCGCCACATTGTGAACTATGCGCTTGGGACATTCCGCGAGCGGTGTCTAGTGGTTTAATTAGGTCTATACAAATATTCCGTTTCTTTGTCTAATATTCTGTGTTTCTATGCGAGTAGTTTTCCTGCAGTTCTGACCCAAATGCACTCTTCTTGTTACAGCGGCGATGGGACTTTGAGGAAGAACATTGATGTTTGGAGGAAATGGACGACGTTAAACAGTTTGCAGCTGCATGGGTAAGTGTTCTCTCTCGCTGTCCAGGATTAGAGAAACATGGCTGCTTTCTTCAAAGAACAGCTCCACCCGTCTGTGGGTTGTATCTGGTATTGCATTTTGGCTCCATTGGAGTCAGTGAAGCAGAGCTGCAATACTGCACACAACCTGTGGACAGGGGTGGTGCTGTTTGTGGTAGAAAGCAGCCATGTTTTTCTGATCCTGGACAACTCCTTAAAGAGTAAACTTTTATAATAATTTTTAATATGTTGTCCCTAACCCCTAAACTTTTCAAATATACTTTAATTATTAATTTGCTATTTTTACTACACTTTTAGAACCCTAAAGCGCACCATTCATTGCACGACTGTTCTCTTAGCGGAGCAGGCAGAAGCAGGAGCCCGTTCCTCTCGGCTATTCCTGGCATAGCACATGGGTGCAGGGTACCCATGTACTATGCCAAGAGTTAGTAATTCACAATGTCAGTAAGGGAGCTCACTGGAATATGGCACGGCCTGCTAAACCACCTAGCTGCTTGATACGATTAATAAACAATGGCCGGCTCTTTGTCAATTCTATATCCACATTTATTGTACCCTTCTAAAATAATATAAACTATACATAAAGCAAAATAATCTTTATAGAAACACAATAAAAAAACTAAAAAAATGAGCATAGAATAGTATACATTCACGGTCCCTCTATGAGCAGGTAGTGCGGAGCTCACGCACTACTCTAAAATCTAAGACGTTCCACAGCAGTATTAAAAGGGGTTGGCCAAATATCTTGGTGATATAAACTTTCTCGCTGTAATGTTCTTAAGTAGTTTACCTTAAAATTGATATGGCCATTAGATGTATCCAAATGTAGCAGTCATAGTCTTATAGTTGCCACTTATTAAATTGGTTCCATATAAGACACGCAATGATAGTTAAGTGGTATTGCAGTCACTATTTGATCAATGTATTTGGCGAATGATATAATTATTATGCGCTGTGATCAAGCAGATTGTGATGTTAACTGCTTACCGAACATGCTGCTATGTTGAATGGTAATTAATACATACGTGACTTTGATCGACTTTCAAAACCACTTAACTATCATTGCGTGTCTTATATGGAACTACTTAAAGGGAACCTGTCACCGGGATTTTGGGTATAGAGCTGAGGACGTGGGTTGCTAGATGGCCACTATTACATCCGCAATATCCAGTCCCCATAGCTCTGTGTGCTTTTATTGTGTAAAAAAAACGATTTGATACATATGCAAATTAATATAAGTCATATCTTGTGTGCCCAGAGAAGAGTCATATTTTCAAGCTCTGAATCATCTCAGGTTAATTTGCATATGTATCAAATCGTTTTTTTTTTTTTTTTTTTTAACAATTAAAAGCACACAGAGCTATGGGGACTGGGTATTGCGGATGTGCTAGCAGCCATCTAGCAACCCATGTCCTCAGCTCTATACCCAAAATCCCGGTGACAGGTTCCCTTTAAAGAGGACCTTTCATCGGTCCAAACATTGTAAGATAATTAAGCTGTGTAGAGTGGCGCCCCGGGATCTCACTGCATTTACTATTCCGGGGCGCCGCTCTGTTCTCCTGCTATGTCCCCCGGTTTTTTCCCAGAATGGGTTATACTAGGCGGAGTCTGCCCTGTTTCTCCCTGGGCGTTCCTTCTCCCAGGCTGTAGCGCTGTACAACCGCAGCGCAGAGCTCACAGCCAGGGAGAAAAAAAACAAAACTCCCAAGCTGTGAGCTCTGCACTGGATTGGACAGCGCTACAGCCTGGGAGAAGGAACGCCCAGGGAGAAACAGGGCAGACTCCGCCTAGTATAACCAATTCAGCGTAAATACCGGGGGACGTAGCGGGAGAACTTACATAAGGTGCACAAGGGGGATGTCCTTTCCTAACTTGGTGCCCAGCCGCACCCCTCGGTCCGGTGCCCAGCGCCACCTTCCTGAGTCCAGCGCCGCCTCTAATATAATATATTCAAGAGCTGGCGCGCTGATGTAATCCCTGAGCCTGTTTGAAATCCCGTGCGTGCGCACTACACACTGTGTAGTCTGCGCCTGAGCACAGGGGATTACGTTAGCGCGCCGCCTCTTGAATATATTATATTAGAGGTGGCGCTGGACTCAGGAAGGTGGTGCTGGGCACCAAGTTAGGAAAGGACAATCCCTTGGGCACCATGTGAGTCATTAGCATATCACTAAAATCGATTTTATAAAAAAATAAATCAAGACTATTAGTTAATAATGTCATCATTTAATACAGCTCAGGGAGACCTACAAGTAGCTGTTTTACTGTAGGGGGTAAAATGTGGTGACAGAATCCCTTTAAACATTTGTGATATATTCTGAAGTAGGACCCATCAACTGTCCTGACATGTCTGTGAAAAGGTAAATGCATATAAAAAGGCTGGATCATCTTTTCTTAAATTACTAGTGTTCCATTCCTTAGGGTTCACCCCAATGGTGCACTTGGCCGTATGCAGCCAAACAACTGCCACAGACTTCCAAACGACACAGTTGTATGGCTGTTGGCTTCTGTGTATGTGGGTTTGCTCCATGTGGCCACCTTCACTGTTGGGTTGTACTTTTCCTCCTGAAAACGTAGGAGTAAATAGTGATTTCCCTTGTCATCTCCCTTTTCAGAAAGGTGTGTTCCTAAGTAATTTCCTGCTCCCTGTTGTCACTGATTGATAGCTGCCAATATGTACAAGAAATACTGTATTTTTTGCCCTATAAGATGCTCCTAGGTTTAAGAGGAGGACAATAAGAAAAAAAATATTTTTCATTAGACCTCCTATCAGACCACTAATGTTAATCAGACCTCAGCTCACAGCCCCAATCAGACCCCCAATGTTAATAAGAACCTGACATCAGATGAGTATGTTATTAAGACCCCAATAAGACCTCAGATCATCCTCAGATCCCAATGTGAATGACCCCCAATCAGACCTCAGATAAGAGCCCCAATATAAATAAGACCTCAGATTAGACCCTCATATGTCTTTTCAGACCCTGGCCTCAGATCACATAAAATAAAAATTTTACTTGCCTCTCCTGCTCCGGATGCTGCCGCTCCTCACCTTCAGCGCTCTCTTCTTCCTGCTGTCGGCTGTGCTGTGACCCAATGCACTCGGCTTGAGGTCACAGAAACCCTCACGTTGTGCGCAGCCACAACACAGCCGACGGCAGAGGACCCAGAAACTGTGAGTACAGAGCCTGGGGAGCGCTGCATTCACTCCTTCCCGATCCTCCAGTACTAAAGAGCCCTTCCATAATGGAAGCGCTCATTAGTATTCGCCCTATAAGATGCAGTAACATTGTTCACCAACTTTGGGGGAAGAGGTGCGTCTTATGGGGTGAAAAATGTTACATCAGCAGCCAGCACGCATAAGGCAAAAATCTGTTTACAGATCAATTTATTTCCTGTTACTGGTATATACAGCGTGAGAGCCCTGAAAAGAGTGGCCAAAAGCACCAAGACTGAAACCTTACCTCACAATGATCAACACACTCTTGTGTTAAAGGATAACTGTCACATTTAGACCCTAATTTCAATTTTCATATATGTAGTTACTAATAACATGATATTCCAGAATCAGTTACTATTAGACTGACTTACCCCATATTTAATAAGATTCAGCCCTTAGCAACCAGTCTGCATAAAACTGCAATCTCACTATCCAGTTAAGATGGCCGCCACTGCCCTCACCCTGAGGCTAATCCCGCCTGCCCTCACTAGCCAGTAACAATAGCCCCCCAAAAGTGTCAGTAACCAGAGCCCTCCCCCCTAAAGGGTTAATCTCCTGCAGCACAAAGCACCAAGACCACATGTTGCTTCCATTTATACACTGAGCAGATGGCAGAGCTCCCTTCCCTGTTGTGCGCTGCTCCAACTCTGCATTCTCCTGCTCTGCTGAGCGAGGGAGTGTCTGCCAAGCGCAGGGACAGGGAGAAGTGCACACAGCCCAGGCACTGTTATCAGCTGCTGGGGAGGACCTGGCTTTAATCATTTACTTACAGTCCCTGGCTGTCAGTGATCTGACCTTGCACGCAGCCTGCTTCTGCGTCCTCCGTCCTTCAACAGATAGACGGACCATGCCTAGCAACCTGATTTTAAGCACAGGTAAAAGTAGGCAGTACAGGGAACAAAAATGTGGAATTAAGGGGTAATTGAATACACAGTGAAAAGTTGAAATAGGGCCACCAAGGTGATATTAATCACCACAATCCAATACTCCCAAAAAATATTATACGACAGTTATCCTTTAAGGCATTAATAGTTGACCCCGACATATAATAGTGCAGCATATTTTCATGGCTGTTATCCCATGATTAATAAAAAAAAATGCAAGTCGGGCATCATATAGTACATCACAATCTTTCTAAGAAAGCTAGAACCAGCCCTGTACCTCACATGGATCCAGAGATCTCCCCATTCAGTGCTCTGCTAGATTTATATCAAGCTGGCAGCTCAAGGGGAGTGTCTTTTCTGCTGCAGCTAAGGGGGCGTGTCTCAGCTCTGCCTATCACAGCTAAGGGTGTGTGTCTCAGCTCTCCCTATCACAGCTCAGGAGGCAGTTGAAAGATGAAACTGAGCATGTGCGGCCTTCTCAGTGAGCAGGTCAAAGAAATAAAATAAAAAAACAGCAGGTGGCAGTATAAAGATACATTTTATTGAATAACTCAGTGCTGGTTTGAAAACTAGAATATTTTTTTTTGCCGGACAACCTCATTAAGTTCGGGGTCACACTTGACAGAAAATCCAGTTTTTTGCTGCTTTTTCACAGCAAAAACCTCAACAAAAGTACTCTTATTACATGTGGTATTTGCTACGGAAAAGCCAGCAGATTCCACCCTCTCCACTGAGAAGGGTGAAATCCGCTAGGCAGCAGATTTAAAATCCACAATACTGCTGCTTTTCTGCATGGGGATGAAAATTCTGAAATTCCCTTTCACTTTTCTGGTACTGTACAAAGCTGTGGAGTTGCCGCAGCTCATCAGTCAGGTGGGACCCTGGCTTTAAAGTCGCCCCTTTCTGTCTGCCTTCAGTTGTTTAGTCAGAGACATATTGTCCTTGAAAATCAGAAGAGGTCCGGGGGCTAGTTTCAGCTTTGATGTACATGTATATGCCATATGTTAGACAGTATCCATCAGTATGAGGATAGATGGGGGTCCAGAGCAAGCTATGCCCCTCTGTAATGTCCTTGGGCCCTACTAGGGCATAGGGACAAGGGTCGTCCTCCTAAGGCAACCCCAGTAAAATGGAATAGGAGCCATTCCTTTCTACTGGATTAGTAAATCTTCTAGTTTATCATAGATATATAGACTAGATATGTCATTGGTGTACCTGGAGAAGCTGTAAAAGAATATAGATGAGATTACCTGCTGGTAATGGCACTCGTGGGACATTCCTATATCTTCTGCTTAGCATTCAGTATCCTACAGGCATTTAAACGGTTGTGTAGTAAAAGGTTATGGTACGGTCTGTGGCAAAAAGGTAGTTAGAACCCAGATCTTAATGCAATACTTAACCAAACTAGAAATAATGTTTAGAATTTTGTGGCATTATTTCCCATTGATTTTATTTTCTCATGTGAATGTATTGGTTCATTCAGATACGACTCGCAGCCTGCAGTGCCGTTCTGTAAAAATCTTTTGAAATCTGCTTAAGTTGATGTTAACCTTCATTTTGCTTTTTCTAGGTTGCAGATTAGGATTGCTACCCGTGGTGTTGAACAGCTGGCAGAAGGGGGGAGGATGGTGTATTCAACGTGCTCTCTGAATCCCATTGAAGATGAAGCTGTTATAGTCTCCCTGCTGGAGAAAAGTGAAGGCAAGGCCAAGCGCTCTCAGTCTTGTATAACCACAACACAATGTACCGAGAACAGCGTCCGCCATTAGCTATGATAATGGATCTCAGTGGATGTGTAGTTCTCCACAGTGTTCTCATTAGGTATGGTAGGGAAGCCACAGGTCGACCTATGACCATAGGTGTATTATGTGGTGATACTATAGGATGAAAAAAAAAAGTTTAAATGTCCCCCTTATATTGTTAACTGACTTTAAGATCCACTCCTGGTTTTTGGCTTAAAGCCCAGTCACGTCCTCCTAAAACTGTAGCACTTGGGATCCTTTTATATTTGACCCTCCACTAATCTTTTGCCTAGAACCAAAAAGAAAAAATGTCAGTCAATGAGCCCAAGAGCTGGCGTTTTTTCTGGATATGGATAAGTCCTCTAAATACTGTTGAGTTATTGTGTGAATAAGTCTTTATTTTTTTTGAAGTGTACCAGGCTCATTAGAGATTCACATTTGTGCTCCCCATAGATGGTTGAACAACCCCTTTTAATGTTGTAAACATTTTGCCTGAACCTGAATGTGTTCCTCTTCCTCTAGGATCTCTTGAGCTTGCTGATGTATCTTCAGAGCTTCCTGGCTTAAAATGGATGCCTGGGATAACCCACTGGAGGGCAAGTGTTTCCATCTCGTGTAAATGTGATGCTCTGTATTCCTATGGAGTGCAGCCATTGTGCTCCAAATGGTTCTCGGCCACGGCTAGGACTACACTCTGTACTATTCCTCTCCTCTGGCCCCCTGTTCTCGCCTAGAACTGTGCCTGCTGCCCCCATGAACCAACAGTTTTCTTGTACTGTAGAAAAAGCAGTTTTGATGGCGCTGCTTGCTATCAGCACTTATACAATAGAGGTGCCAATTCTGGATGTAAACTGGGAAACTGATCTAGGGAGTCTGTTGGTAGGAAGCCATCTGAGCTTCTTCTGCTCCCAGAGCCAGTCTATTAGGGAGTCTGAATAATAGCCGGAAGACATTTTGCCACCTTTCATGCAACACCTAAAGCTATCCTTTCTCCTAACAGGTAATGACAAAAGAAGGTCAGTGGTTTGATAAGTGGGAAGATGTGCCCACGAGTAGACATACCCAAATTCGACCAACGATGTTTCCTCTGGATGAAACAAAGATGAAAGAAATGAACTTGCACCGTTGGTAGGCAGCTTTTATTGCTCTATTGCAGGAATCGGCAACCTTCGGCACTCTAGCTGTAGTAAAACTACAACAACTCCCAGCATGCACACCTGCCAACCCCCCATAGAAGTGAATAGAGCAATCTGGGAATTGTAGTATTGTCAAGCTGTCAAATGTATATTTCTCGCCCATATTCCTTGGGGGACACAGGAAACCATGGGTATAGCTCTGCTCCCTAGGAGGCGTGACACTAAGTGAAAGCTGTAAGCCCCTCCTCCATCAGCTATACCCTTCAGCCTGGAGAAGAGACTGCCAGTTTTTTGCTTAGTGTCCAAGGAGGCAAGACACCCCCTGCTTATGCAGGGTTGTTTTCCTATGATTTTTTATTTTTACGTTATTTGTTGTTTTTAATTCGGTTTTTTTTTCTACTTACAGGGACAACAGAGGCGCATTAGACCCCTCTGTTTCTCCCGGGGTTGAGTTGCGCCAGTGCCGGTAATTCCGCACTGCCGCCTCCCCCACAGAAGACAAGGTGGACCAGGGCAGCCTCGCTCCCCTGCGTCCCGCCAGCTCAGGGTCGCCCGCACGCCAAGTCCCTCCCCCGGCTTGCTGCCACTGCGGTGCCAGGAGCTGAAGGGGCGACCCCGCTGGATGGATTGAGGGTGAAGACAGCGTATGGTGAGACAGGCTGCTCCAGCCTCCCCTTCCTCCCTCCCACCGCTGCTACAGGCCTCCTGGGCTCCCATGGCCACTGTTACTACATGGCCACTGCTACATCGTGCGCCCACCCCTCCCCCCCCCCCCCCCGATATCGGACCGTTACCGGGCAAGGGAGTTTATCTGGGCAAGTCCTTGGCAGGGACGCTGCCTTCTGCCACATCCAGGCGCGGAGGGGGCCGCTTTCTTGGCGTGAACGGCGCCATTTCAGGCCGGCACTTCATTATCCTTGGGGGTTAAGTTCATTTTGCCGCGCGCGCGCGGCTCTGCTTCAGAGCGGCAGGGAGGGGGCGGAGCTTCCTACATGCGCTCCGCTACTTCCGGGTTCATCGCACAGTGCTGCGTGGAATCCTCTCTGCAGTGCGATCCGAAGCCGGTGCTGCTGCCTCTCCTCCACAGCCTCCTCAGTCTGTTCCCCCTTACCGCTGCCGCTTGCATCATCCGGGTCTGGTAGGACTTTTAACCCCCTCCGTGCCACAGTACTGTCGCTTGGGTGTTATCCCCGTTTCTTTCCTTGGGGTCTCCCACTTTAAGTGCAACATCTTGTTCCACCATGTCAGACCCTTCTGCAGCCGCCAAGCCTTGGTACCATGCCTGTACTGCTTGTAGGGAACCCTTTCCCCGGGGGCAGTCTGATCCGCACTGTACTGCATGTCGGGCTCCACCGCAGCCTCAGTCGCCCGCTGTGTCGCTCCCTGCTGCCTCTGACCCGCCTGACTGGGCTAGATCCCTGTCCCAGGCCGTGGAAAGCCTCACTCATGTCGTGGGCCGCCTAATAGACAGGCCGCCTACCCCGCAGGACGCCACTCTTACTGTCGCGCCCTCCGGGTCCACCGCTTCTGCCGCTGCAGCGGGTTCACTCTCCTTTAGTGACCCCTCCCGAGCTAGGCACTCTCAGAAGCGTATTAGAGTAGAGCGAGCCTCCTCCTCGGATGCCTCCCTCTCCCCGCCACGCGTGCACACCCAGACGAGCCTCTCCTCCCCAAAGGATTCGCTCTCTGAAGGTGAATTGGCGGTTTCAGATTTGGAAATGGACTCGGCCCTGCCGTCCAAGCTAGCCTCAGCGATGGGTCAACTCATCTCTGATATTCGTGACACCTTTAAGGTGCAGGATGATCCCCCTAGCTCGGACGCAGCTAGCGTCTCATTTATCAGACCCAGGCAGGTCTCAAAAGTCTTCCCAATCCACTCTGATTTCTCCTCTGTGGTGTCTAAGGCTTGGGCTCGACCGGACGCCCGTTTTGTCAGCCCCAAGAAGCTGGACATTTGCTATCCTTTTCCAGCAGATGTCGTGGCCACATGGTCTTCCCCACCCAAGGTGGACCCCCCTGTGGCCCGGCTGTCGAAGAACACGGCCATCCCTGTTCCCGACGGGTCCTCTCTTCAGTCAGCGGAGGACCGTCGCATGGAGACCCTTTCTAAGGGCATTTTTGCTGCCTCCGGTTCGGCTCTCAGACCGGTTTTTGCCTCTGCTTGGGCAGGGAAAGCAATCTCTGCTTGGGGTGCGCAGCTGGAACAGGAGTTGGACTCGGACGTCCCTATCCAGGACCTGCGTTCCTTGGCCCAGCTTATTGTTCGGGCCGGGAATTTTGTTTGTGAGGCCTCCCTTGATGCGGGAGCCCTTATTGCACGCTCCTCCGCCCTGGCAGTTTCCGTCAGGAGGGAGCTCTGGCTGAAGGTTTGGAAAGCGGACGCTGCCTCCAAACGTTCCTTGGCGGGGCTACCGTTTGCGGGTTCCCGCCTTTTCGGGGTCCGCCTAGACGAACTTATTTCGGAGGCCACGGGTGGTAAAAGCACCCATCTTCCTCAACCCCAAGCCAGGGGCGCCCCCCGCGGACGCCCTGGTGCGTCTCGTTTTCGGTCCTCCCGCAGGGCCTCTGGGGCTCCCACCACAGCTGCCGCTTCGGCTCCTCCCCAGGATAAGCATAGGAAGCCGTTTTTTCGGGCGCAGCCCTCCTGGCGCAAGCCGCAGGCTGCCCGCACACCCGCAGCAAAGCAATCCTCTGCCTGAAGGCGCGCCCCCACCCACCCGGGTGGGGGGCCGGCTCCTCCTTTTCAGGGACGTCTGGTTGGCTCACGTCTCCGACGCCTGGGCCCTCGAGATTGTGTGCTCCGGATACAAAATCGAATTTGCATCCTTCCCTCCAAATCGGTTCTTTCGCTCCCGCCTGCCACGGGACCCGAAACGCGCGGTTGCGTTCTCCGCGGCCGTTCAAGCCTTACTGGACAGGGGGGTGATTACCCCCGTTCCTCTAGAGGAAAGGTTCCAAGGGTTCTACTCGAACCTCTTTGTAGTTCCCAAGAAGGGAGGTTCCATGCGGCCCATTTTGGACCTCAAAAAGCTCAACCGTTTTCTCCTCCTTCGACGGTTTCGGATGGAGTCCCTCCGTTCCGCGGTGGCTTCCCTGGAGCAGGGAGATTTCATGTCTTCCATCGATATACAGGATGCCTACCTCCATGTTCCGGTAGCCCGGTGTCACCATCGCTTCCTCCGGTTCGCCGTGGGGGACCTCCACTTCCAGTTTGTCGCCCTTCCCTTTGGGCTGGCAACAGCCCCCCGGGTGTTCACCAAGGTCCTGGCCCCGGTTTTGGCCTTACTCCGTTCCAGGGGTGTTTTTCTGCTACCGTACTTGGACGATATCCTCATCAAGGCTCCGTCCCTTTCTCAAGCGGTTGCCAGCGTGGATCTCACTCTAGAGACTCTGACGAGGTTCGGTTGGGTCATCAACTTCCCCAAGTCCTCCCTTCCCCCCTCCAGACAACTGGTCTTCCTGGGAATGCTTTTAGACACGGGAGCGGCGGAAGTACGTCTTCCTTCGGAAAAACGTCTGATCCTCCGTGGGGCGGTTCGGGGTCTCCTTCTCCACCGTCGACCGTCCTTCCGCTTCTGCATGCGGGTATTGGGGCAGATGGTTGCCTGCTTCGAGGCGATCCCGTTTGCGCAGTTTCACTCCCGCCCTCTCCAACGGGCGATCCTCTCCTCCTGGGACAAATCGCCGCAGTCTCTGGATCATCCCTTCCATCTATCGCCTCCGGTGAGGTCATCTCTCCGCTGGTGGTTACAGTCCCCTCTTCTGGGCAGGTCTTTTCTGCCACTCAACTGGTTGGTGGTTACAACCGATGCCAGTCTCTTGGGCTGGGGAGGCGTGTTTCCTCCCCGATCCGTCCAGGGCATTTGGTCTCCATTGGAGTCCAAACTCTCGATCAATGTCCTGGAGCTGAGAGCGGCCCTTTTGTCTCTACGACACTGGACTCATCTGTTGAAGGGTCATCCAGTTCGTGTACAATCGGACAACGCCACGGCTGTGGCGTACATAAACCACCAGGGGGGCACTCGCAGCGCTGCTGCAATGAGGGAGGTCTCCAGCATTCTCCGTTGGGCGGAAGCTCACGTCCCGGCCCTATCGGCAATTTTTATTCCAGGGGTGGACAATTGGGCGGCGGACTTCCTCAGTCGCACCACTGTCGACCCCGGCGAGTGGTCTCTTCACCCGGAGGTATTCGAGGCCATTTGCCTTCGTTGGGGCATACCGGACGTGGACCTCATGGCCTCCAAGTTCAATCACAAGGTCCCCGCCTATCTGTCCAGGGCCAGGGATCCGGGAGCTTGCGGAGCCGACGCCCTCGTTCTTCCTTGGCGAGGCTTCGCGCGTCCATACATATTCCCTCCCATCCCACTCCTGCCCAAGGTCCTTCGGAAGATCGCGGCGGAAGGCGTCTCGGTGATTCTGGTCGCTCCGGACTGGCCCCGCCGGTCTTGGTATGCCGACCTCATGCTGCTCCTGGCAGACGCGCCCTGGCCGCTGCCCGCCAGGGAAGATCTTCTCTCTCAGGGACCGATCTTCCACCCGCGTTTAAGGTCCCTACGTTTGACGGCGTGGTTGTTGAGACCACCGTCCTGACACGTAGGGGTTTTTCTGCGGACGTCGTCCGCACCATGATCCGCGCCCGTAAGCCGTCCTCTTCTAGGATCTATTATAGGACCTGGAGGACCTATTTGGGGTTCTGTGCCGATCTAGGGATTCCTCCGCTCCGCTTTTCTCTCCCCACCGTTTTGTCCTTCCTGCAGAGCGGACTTGCCCAGGGTCTGGGTCTTAGTTCTTTGAAGGGTCAGGTGTCTGCGCTGTCCATTTTGTTTCAGCGCCCACTGGCCCCCCTTGGTCCTGTCAAGACCTTCCTTCAGGGCGTGGCTCACGCGGTTCCCCCGTACCGGCCTCCGGTACCGCCCTGGGACCTGAACCTGGTTCTCTCAGCGCTCCAGGCTTCTCCTTTCGAGCCTCTGCGGACGGTTTCCTTGCGACTTCTGTCCTGCAAGGTTATTTTCCTTGTAGCAGTCACCTCTCTTCGGAGGGTGTCCGAATTGGCTGCACTCTCCTGTCTGGAACCTTTCCTAGTGTTCCACCAGGACAAGGTAGTTCTTCGTCCGGTCCCTTCCTTCCTTCCTAAGGTGGTCTCCGCCTTTCATCTGAACGAGGACATCGTTCTCCCCTCTTTGTGTCCTTCCCCTTCCCACCCTAGGGAGAGGGAACTTCATCGCCTAGACGTTGTCAGGGCGCTCAAGGTTTACCTGGAGGTAACCGGCTCTTTCAGGCGTACTGACTCGCTCTTTGTGGTTCCGGAGGGGTCGCGCAGAGGGTTGGCGGCATCCAAAGTTGCTATCGCCCGTTTTGTCAAGATGGCTGTTACTGAGGCTTATCTCGCCAAGGGCAAGGTTCCGCCCCTCGGTGTTACCGCTCATTCCACTAGAGCGGTCGGGGCTTCCTGGGCTCAGAGAAATCGGGCTTCTACGGAGCAGATTTGCAAGGCGGCCACTTGGTCCTCCTTGCACACCTTCACCAGGTTCTACAGGGTGCATACTCATGCGTCGGCTGACGCTGCTTTAGGCCGTCTGGTGTTGCAGGCGGCAGTTGATTGATGCCTCCGGTGTTGGTCTAGTTTGTTCTGGTCCCTCCCTTCTGGGACTGCTCTGGAACGTCCCATGGTTTCCTGTGTCCCCCAAGGAATATGGGCGAGAAAAGGAGACTTTTGTATTACTTACCAGTAAAGTCTCTTTCTCGCTCTTCCTTGGGGGACACAGCACCCGCCCTTCATTTGGGTTTACAGTTGTGGTTCCGGCTTGGTTGCCCCCGTTGGGGCTTGACGGTTCTTTTTCCGGTTGGTGGTTATCTTTCACTACTTGGACACGCAACTGGCAGTCTCTTCTCCAGGCTGAAGGGTATAGCTGATGGAGGAGGGGCTTACAGCTTTCACTTAGTGTCACGCCTCCTAGGGAGCAGAGCTATACCCATGGTTTCCTGTGTCCCCCAAGGAAGAGCGAGAAAGAGACTTTACTGGTAAGTAATACAAAAGTCTCCTTTTTTGCATGAAATTTAGGAATAATTTTGGGAACATGTTGTTGTGTGCTGACCTGTTGAAAATGCTGTGAATTTTTTTACCTAGAAATAGTTTGTGGGTTTGATTTATTGATTACCCTTGGCTTAAAGAGGTTGTCAGAGTTGAAAGTTTTTATGTGAAAGTGCAGAGAAGCTGCTGAAATAAAATCATCCAATAGTAGAAATACCCCACCAAAATGCCTGGGCCCCACGCATAGACGATACTTACCCGGTCCCTTCCACCCACGTCGCTCCAGATCCCTGCACTGCTGACACTGCATCTTCCAGTTGTGCGGATCAAAACATCCGATGATGGGGAGACCAGCCAATAACAGTTCGCCCAGGTAACCAGCCTCCCTAGGATCACGGGTGACGCTGGGGAGGCTGCTCACTGTAGCGGCCTGCTGTTGGCTGCTCCCACCCCCACCCCCCGTCGCTGGATGTTTTGATCAACGCGCCTTGGGGGATGCAGCGACGTGGGGGCCGGGTAAGTATTGTTTATACTTGGGGCCCAGGCATTGTGGGGAGGTGTGGCTCTACTATTAGATTTAGGGTCCAGCCGGCACCCCTCGTAGAACTGCCTATTCTTGTCCGCAATTGCAGACAAGAATAGGACATGTTCTAATTTTTATTTTATTTTTTTGCGGAGTGTGCTCTCCGCATCTCTTCCGGCCCCATAGAGAATGAATGGCTCTGCACCCGTTCCCGATATTGCGGAACGGATGAGGACGTGTGAATGGACCCTTAAACTCTCCTTTCAGAGCCCCCTCCGATAGTGCTGCTCAGTCCTCTTTGCCAGGCTGTAGCTGGGATGTCACCATTACAGCCAAAACAATGTCACAGCTGCAGCACGGATGATGCAGCACTTCTAGATCGGAGGATGCCTCCTGCATTTTACACACAAAACTATTAGAGGGGTTCTTCAGGACACAAAAACACTGATAAAAACATAAATGGATTCCTAAATGCCTTTAACCCGCAGGATACCAGTGCCGTACATGTACGGCGCTAGGAACAGGTTCACAAATCCCAGCGCCGTACAGTTATGGCGCTCTGATCAGGTGGGCACAGGAGGTGTGCCCTCCCAGTCAGCTGCAGGGGTCCGGCATTCACTGATAGCCTGTATGCGACAGCATCGGTGAAAACACCGCTGACCGCGGCATGTGTGGTACCCTGCCTGGTGTCCATCGGGTCCCCGTGCTGCTGTGACGGAGACCCAATGGCTTGGACGGCAGCCCAATGCCTTCCTTTAGGCATCGTGGCTGCTTTCCGTGTGAGCCTGTGAGATCCAGACCCCTGGATCTCACAGGCAGGAAGGCTGTAAGTGTATTACACTTACAGCCAATGCATTACAATACAGAAGTATTGTAATGCATTGTAAAGGGGATCAGACACCCAAAAGTTGAAGTCCCACAGTGGGACAAAAAATAAAGTGGAAAAAGAAGTAATAAAAAAAGTTTTACAAAAAAAAAATTCTAAGTTTCAAGTAAAAAGTCCTTTGCCCCCGCAAAAAAGGGATACCGAAAAAAGTAGACATTAGGTATCGCAGCGTCCGTCTCAACCGACTCTATAAAAAAATCACAACCACCCCATCAGGCGAACGCCGTAAAAAAATAAAATAAATAAAAACCGTGCCAAAACAGCCATTGTCTGGTCATCTTGCGTCACAAAAAGTGTAATACCAAGCGATCAAAAAGGCATATATAGCCCAAAATTGTACCAATCAAACAATCCTCTCATCCCGCAAAAAATTAGACCCTACCTAAGACAAACGGGCAAAAAAAACAAAACAAAACTATGGCTCTCAGAAAATAGCAACACAAAAACAAGATTTAATTCTGTTCAAAAAGGCTTTCACTGTGTAAAACTGTAACAACCTGCTCTATAAAAATATCACATAAGATGACCTCTCCGGTGAATGCTGTAAAAAAACACCTATGCCAAAAGAGCTATTTTTTTTTTCACCTTGCCTCGCAAAACGTATAATCCCAAGCTATCAAAAAGTCTTATGTACCCCAAAATGGTACCAATGGAAACTGTCACGAGCCAGCAGGTGTTAACCCACTGTGCCTCGTATCCTACCTCAAACCCCAGATGGTGGGGATAGACTTTCCCGAGGGTAACACCAGGTCGCTACCTCTTGAGGAGGATAGATACACCAGGTAGCTGGTCCAGGCAGACCAGGAGGTACCTGAGAAAGTTACCAGAAGTACAGGTGTAGTCAAATTATGGGGTGCTTTTTCTCCAGCTACCCCTTGTAAAAGATGAAGAATTTGGGGCTAAAGCAACATTTTATTGGAAGAAATTCTTTTCATTTTCACAGCTGAAATTCCGTAAAACGCTTAGCTGGTCAAAGTGCTCGGTACCACCCTTAACAATTTTGAAATTTCACCTCCATTTTCCTTCAATTCTTGTGGAACACCTCAAGGGTTAACAATGTTTGTAACATCAGTTTTGAATAATTTGAGGGGTGTAGTTTCTAAAATGGGGTAATTTATGGGTGGTTTCCATTACGTAAACCCCTCAAAATCACTTTATAACTGAATTGGTGCTTTAAAAAAATGGTTTTGGAAATCTTGTTGAAAATTTGAAAAATTGCTTCTAAATTTCTAAGCCTTCTAGCGTCCTAATAAAATGACATTTACAAAATGATGCAAACATAAAGCAGACATATGAGGAATGTTAAGTAATATTTCATGAGGTATCACTTTCTGTTTTAAAAGTAGAAAAATTCTAATTTAGAAAATTGTGACTTTTTCCAAATTTTGGGTACATTTTTGATTATTTTATAAATAAAGGTGCAATATATTGACTCAAATTTACCACTGTCATGAAGTACAGTGTTTAACGAGAAAACAGTCTCAGAGCGGCTTGGATAAGTAAATGCGTTCCAAAGTTATTCCCACATAAAGTGACACATCTCAGATTTGCAAAAATCGGCCTGGGATTTAAGGTGAAAAGTGGCTCGGTACTGAAGGGGTGAATTATTTATAATGGCTCTTTTAGTTTAGTGGAAAAATTAAAATGGCTGCTGATTACTGAGCACAGCAGGATGGCCTATGTCAGAATACAGAGCAGGAGCACTGTGAGGCACCATATCACGTGCAGATCACACCTGAGATCAGCGCTCATCTGTGTCCATGGGCCTCAGAACAGAGCTCCTCTCACCTCATACTCGCAGGCGGAAGTATAGGAAAGAAGACCACCTGAGAGTATGAGGTGAGGGGAGGTCCATGGGCACATAATGTGCTTCACAGTGCTGATGCCGGCAGAGACTGGAGCTTACATAGGGCTTCTGTGCTATGCATTTTGACATAGGCCATCCTGCTGTGTGATTAGGACGGATTCCATGCTAGTAATCTGACAGTGGCCATTTTAATTTCTTCACTGATTGCCCCCTAGACTAAATGAGCCATTATATATAATTAAGAATTCGATCTAGGAATCTGTTCATAAAAAATAAAAATATATATACGGTATATATATTTTTTTAATCAAACATCCCCCTTTAAAAGAAATGCATGTATCTCTACAATGATTGGTTTAGTAGAACCACAGGATTGCATGTAAAGATTTACGAAAATATTAGGGAAATGTTTTTTGGCAACTCAGACGTCATGACTTCACTTTCTCTATTTCAGTCTAAGAATACTGCCACATCATCAGAACACGGGTGGATTTTTTGTAGCTGTATTAATAAAGAAGGCTGCTATGCCTTGGAACAGAAGACAGCCCAAGGTGAACTGTAATATACTATTGTAGAAGTGTACATTACTTTGATCCCCGCTACAGCCATATGCTGTCATCCGCTTGGACTGCCCATTCAGCCAGTCAATGTCCACAGCAGTGACCCACCTCAGCAGTGTCCCGTCCCCCCTCCCCCCCCCCCCCCCCCCCCCACACACACACTTCCCCAATGTACAGAGACATTGGCGTTTTTCAAATTCAGTTTAGTAAAGGTGATAAATGGAACTGCTGCTAAGTTGGTTGCCACTTTCGAATTAGACCTTTTTCTGGCATTGTTTGTGAACCATGTTTGAATATGCCCCAGTAAAGATCACCAAAAAAGATGTATATGCCGAACCCATCCATAGCGCCCCATCAATTTGGCAAATGCCAAAAGTTTTTTTTTTTCTTTTTTTTTTTTCTTTCCTTCTCTGTATAGAATTGCATTGAAGAATTGAAGGAAATCAGTGTGTGCCTATACATATGGCACTGCCATCTATCAGGGGATGCTCTTTAAAGGGGTTTTCCGGGTTCTAGGCATTGATGTGAGCATCCTTAGGGTAGGTCATCCATATCAGAACTGTGGAGGTCTGACGCCTCAAAGACAGTTTTGAATTTAACAAGTTTCCATGTGTATTAAAAAATAAATAAAAAAATAGCAGCATATTTGGCTTTTTGAACTCCTTTTCCTGTAGGAGTTTGGTTTGTTTGTATCTATTTGAAGGCATTCTGAATAATAGTTTTTATCTGTTCTTTAAATACTATTCCAATAATGACTGCCATGGGAATTTTCCTGCTCAACTCCAGATAACATGTGATACAAACTGTTTTAACCTCCTCCTGACCCGAAACATGATC
The DNA here is from genome assembly GCF_905171765.1 of Bufo bufo. NCBI lineage: Eukaryota > Metazoa > Chordata > Amphibia > Anura > Bufonidae > Bufo > Bufo bufo. The sequence goes on from NC_053393.1 coordinate 354,033,445, forward strand.
TGCTTTTTTGCAGGCACTGCGGAGGGCTCCCGCTGCTGTGCCAAATGTACCAGTAGTTACTGATGTTGCGGAAGAGGTCACAGAATCAACATCTGAGCCAGCACTGGTTACAGCTCAAGTGGAGAATGAGGGCACCAAACCTGAGAGTGATTCTGTTAAAAAAGACAGTGTGTGTGGGTAGGTCATTAAAATCTTTAGTATTTATATTTTTTTAATTTACCACCTGAATCTATTTAAGAGGTTGTCCACTCACATAAAGTTTTTTTTGTAAGGCACTTTTCAGTGGTCTAAAATAACAAGAGTAAAAAACAATCCCATGCCAGCTCTTCACTGGCCCCACTGCCTGTCTTTACCGGGCTCTAGCAAACTGTTGACTGGAGGGTCGTAGAGGATTGGAAAGGTGAGCGCTACTTTATTTTGTAAACAGTTTGAAAAAAATGTTATGTGGTTGGACACCCCCTTGAAGACCATAGAAATAGAGATGCGGGTATCTCCATTGGTGCCTTTCTGTTGTTGCATAAAACTGTAAGGAAAGGTATTTGGGGCAATAGTTACATTTCTGAATGTATGTTTAATGATTCAAACTTAAAAAATAAGTATCTGAACTGAATGTTAACAAAATTTAAAATTTGGGTATAGCTGCTGCTGCCACAAGGAGGAGACACGAAGCAAAAAAGTGTTCGCTCCTCCTCTCAGCTATTCCCCTCCTGCAGAGACTGAACTAATCAGTTTTAGCTTAGTGTCTGTAGGAGGCAGACCTCCCTGCAGGGTAACTGCTACCGTTTTCTTTTCTTATTTTACTTTCTCCCCCTTTAGGTATGGGAAAAAGATGCTTCGCCTCTGTTTACCCGGGGAGGAAGGCCAGTGTCAGTTCTCCTCACGGCCCAACCTTCCCCAAGAAGGCAATGTGGAGCAGGGAAGCCCAGCTTCCCTGCATCCCACCAACCATGGGGTCACCTGGATTTCTGCAGTCCCCCTCTCACACCTCGGTGCTAATGGTTGAGGAGGTAACCCTGCTGGTTCCCCAAGGGGGGGGGGTGTGAAGAGAAGTAAGATGGAGTGAGTATGGTGAGCACAGGGTAAGTATAACCCCCACCATCCATTCCTCTCTTCCTCCCCCATTCCACTGAAGTGCTTCTTTCAGCCTGCAATTACCTCCCGGCCTTGGTTTTCTCCTTTGTGCGCCCCCCCCCCCCCCCTTCACCTCCGGGGCCGTCCGATAGCATTTCCCAGCGGTCACATTCTCTCCGGGGCGACTGCTGCATCTTGCTACCGGGTGTCTTGTATACCCATCTCTGGCTTCTTCATCTATGATTTGGCCGTCTCATGGCTGTTCATCCCTGCTGGAAGTTCTTCCGGTCGGCTCTTTCCTACGCGAGTCCCCGGCTTCGCTGCCTACTAGGCCGCAACTTACATGACTGTGTATGGGGGGCGGGAACTGCTCCCTGGGTGAGATCTCTTTGCACCTAGACATTCCCCTCCCCAGGAGCCTCCTGAGCTCTGCCCCATGTCCTCAAAAGAGAGAATAAATAAATGAACCCTTCCTTGCCTGCCACCTTTTTGAGTCCGGCACCTATTGTGACTGGGTTTTTTAGCTTCACATACATAGATCATAAATATTTAAACCCTCCCTGCCTCTTCATCCACTTGAAGCTGGGACATCAAATGTCAAATTATTGATAAAAAAAAATATATATTAACCCTGGTGCTAGCCAGCGCTAAGCATGGGTTTGAAACAGCATTAACCCCTTCTGCAGTTGGTGCATGTACGCTTTCGCCTCATGCGGTTAATCTACCACATTTCCCTTTAATCCACTGGATGTGGTACGTGCTGGCTCATCCCACCCTCCCTTCCACGTTCGTAGTATTTGCACTATCACTGGTTACTGTATATCCAGTTGCATTACCCCCCTCCCATAGAAGGAATAACTGCACTACCAATGTATACTGTACATTCTATCATATTCTATTATTCCCCCCGCCACAGGCGACATAATTACCACTGGATACCGCACTCTCTGTTGCCTTCCTTAGGTGGCGTAGTTGTATTACCACTGGATACGGTACCTGCCGTAGCATTAGCCCCTTCCATAGGTAGCGTAATTGCACTACCACTGGTTAAGGCACAGCTGGTCCCATTACCCCCTTCCATAGGCGTGCAATTCCATAGGAGTAATTGCACTACCACTGGATGCTATCCTGCCTGTCGCATTACCATTACCGTACATCCTGTTGCATTACCTCCTTCCACAAGTAGAGTAGTTACACTAATGGGTGACGTAACTGCACCAACTACGCCACAGCACCAGATACTATATCTCCTATCATTCCTCCTCTTTCCCGGGTGGGGTGTTGCAAGAGACAGTACCTACTAGTGCTCTATACTTCTCGTCTGGAGTATTGCACTACCACTAGATATGGCCCCATTCTCAGGTGGAGAATTTGCCTTAGCCCTAACCTTGTTATCTGCAACTGTCTTGTTCCCTTCTCAGGCTCAGGGTTTACTGCCACCCCGCTAGCCATGGTGGCTCCCACGCTGCTCCCTTCCCCACATCTTGCACTGGGTATTGGTTTTGTGATTTCTAACACTTGGCCTTCTGTTCCACCCTGGCTTGTAGGCTGTAGCTCCTACTGCGTCCCTCCTTCTACAGATGAAACCTTCACACTGGTCCTAGGTGTGGTGATTGTATCTACATTTCACTCTTAGGTGGACCTCCTGCTCATTTTACGCTACCAATGAATGCTGTTGCTCCAACAAGTGTGGTCTTTCTCCTGGCGCTTGGCGTTGTAGCCGACATGCCCATTCATTCCTGATGACATGGTCATCTTGATTACTTCCTTCATCAAACCAGGCATTTGCAATAGCATGAATGCTATAGCTGATGAGCCCCCTCACTTTGGGTGCGCACTATTGCGGTGTTCTTCAGTTGGCATAGCCTCCTCGCTTCTATGGCACTTGTCTACCACATTGTTTCCGTCACAAGTGGGACATGGGCGCTAACAGTTGATGCTGTGACACTACCTCTCTTAAGACATGAGTAATGACTGACTTCTTCACGGCTCATTCCGTAAGTCTGCTACCCCCCCCCCCCCCCCCCCCCCCCCCACCAGGCAGAGCGGGGTTGTTGTCTCTTCTTGCCACCTCTAATAGAGGTTTCATTGCTGGAACGCAACACCCTTTCCACTTTGTCCCTCCGTAAGACTGATGATTGCGCTCTCCCCCAAGATACTGTTTGTCTACCTGGCTAGTATCCATACTCATGAGGCTGACGTCTTACTGCTCTGGAATACCGGCACTATTTTTTTTTTGTGACCAGTGTTTCTCTGGTACTGTTGGGACATTGGATATCGTCATCACACTCCCTCCTGGAGGAGTACTTCTATTATCTCTGACACTGATGACCACATTCTCCACTTCAGGCAGAGTTGCTACACTGACAGTATATGGTCTCTGACGAGGCTTCCCACCTCCGATGTTTCTGGCGTCTGCTTTGCTTCTACCTATCACCAAGGTATTTTGTTCTTTGGCCTACGTGTGGGCATAATCAGAATACTGCTTGTGTTACACGTTTGTCTTTACATGGAGTTATGTTGCTGAAATAAACTGAAGATTTTACTGCAAAGCATCTATTGTGCCGGACTTCTCTTCTTTTTACCACATTTTGGATTCACTGGTCCTTCCGTGCACGCAGAGTATTAATGCACAAGGTGAGCTGGAATTGCAACTCCTTTTCTACGGGTGGGCATGTCCGATTCAGGCAGTTTTCTCTGTGGAGTATGAGGCAGCTTCTCTCGTTAGAAGTCTCACGAGGAGTATCCTGCGGTCCTTACCTTTTTGATTCTGCTTCCATGAGTGTATTCCTGGACAGAGTATGTACTCTCTCTCTCATGGATCGTAGCCCGCTCTGTTTTCACAGTGCGGTTGTCTTGTCTCTGCATCGTTTTCTCAGGCGGTCTAAAGCCAGTCGTGTTATGGTTCTAGATCCAGCATCACTCGCATTCTTCCTCTTGTCCAGTGACAGTGGTTATTTTGGCCACACCCTTATGCCGCATTCCTCTGCTGCACAGCTGGGATGCTATTGATGCCCTGAGGACAATGCTTTTTCCTCTGACTTCTCCCCAGTGGGCTATGGCCTATCAATTTATACACTGCTCAAAAAAATAAAGGGAACACTTAAACAACACAATGTAACTCCAAGTCAATCACACTTCTGTGAAATCAAACTGTCCACTTAGGAAGCAACACTGAGTGACAATCAATTTCACATGCTGTTGTGCAAATGGGATAGACAACAGGTGGAAATTATAGGCAATAAGCAAGACACCCCCAATAAAGGAGTCGTTCTGCAGGTGGTGACCTGACCACTTCTCAGTTCCTATGCTTCCTGGCTGATGTTTTGGTCACTTTTGAATGCTGCCGGTGCTTTCACTCTAGTGGTAGCATGAGACGGAGTCTACAACCCACACAAGTGGCTCAGGTAGTGCAGCTTATCCAGGATGGCACATCAATGCGAGCTGTGGCAAGAAGGTTTGCTGTGTCTGTCAGCGTAGTGTCCAGAGCATGGAGGCGCTACCAGGAGACAGGCCAGTACATCAGGAGACGTGGAGGAGGCCGTAGGAGGGCAACAACCCAGCAGCAGGACCGCTACCTCCGCCTTTGTGCAAGGAGGAACAGGAGGAGCACTGCCAGAGCCCTGCAAAATGACCTCCAGCAGGTCGTAAATGTGCATGTGTCTGCTCAAACTGTCAGAAACAGACTCCATGAGGGTGATATGAGGGCCCGACGTCCACAGGTGGGGGTTGTGCTTACAGCCCAACACCGTGCAGGACGTTTGGCATTTGCCAGAAAACACCAAGATTGGCAAATTCGCCACTGGCGCCCTGTGCTCTTCACAGATGAAAGCAGGTTCACACTGAGCACATGTGACAGACGTGACAGAGTCTGGAGACACCGTGGAGAACGTTCTGCTGCCTGCAACATCCTCCAGCATGACCGGTTTGGCATTGGGTCAGTAATGGTGTGGGGTGGCATTTCTTTGGAGGGCCGCACAGCCCTCCATGTGTTTGCCAGAGGTAGCCTGACTGCCATTAGGTACCGAGATGAGATCCTCAGACCCCTTGTGAGACCATATGCTGGTGCGGTTGGCCCTGGGTTCCTCCTAATGCAAGACAATGCTAGACCTCATGTGGCTGGAGTGTGTCAGCAGTTCCTGCAAGACAAAGGCATTGATGCTATGGACTGGCCCGCCCGTTCCCAGACCTGAATCTAATTGAGCACATCTGGGACATCACGTCTCGCTCTATCCACCAACGTCACGTTGCACCACAGACTGTCCAGGAGTTGGCAGATGCTTTAGACCAGGTCTGGGAGGAGATCCCTCAGGAGACCGTCCGCCACCTCATCAGGAGCTTGCACAGGCGTTGTAGGGAGGTCATACAGGCACGTGGAGGCCACACACACTACTGAGCCTCATTTTGACTTGTTTTAAGGACATTACATCAAAGTTGGATCAGCCTGTAGTGTGTTTTTCCACTTTAATTTTGAGGGTGACTCCAAATCCAGACCTCCATGGGTTTAAAAATTTGATTTCCATTTTTTTTTTTTTGTGTGAATTTGTTGTCAGCACATTCAACTATGTAAAGAACAAAGTATTTCAGAAGAATATTTAATTAATTCAGATCTAGGATGTGTTATTTTTGTGTTCCCTTTATTTTTTTGAGCAGTGTACTTCTGACTGGCTCCCATTGTGATTTTTTTCATCTCTTTGCCGTCCTTTATCTCTTATTGATGAGTGATCAGATTCCATAATTTTTATTCTCTCCTCGTGCTGGATCTTTTCCAAACGGGTGGCTACTCTGTTTTTCTCTTGCAAATTGTTCCACAGATGTCGCCTCATCTACCTGGGAGATTGCGAGAGGACTGGTGATTCCTTCCAAATTACTAAGTTTTTTTCCTGTGTTGAAATATCCCATCCGAATGCTAACACATTTGATAAGATCTTGTCTGGGTCCCCTTGTTGCTCGTTTGCCGGTTCTCGTTCATACCCGGATTCTACAGACCCATTTCCGTGAGTTGACCTCCCTCGGTTTTTTTGTGGGGCCTATTGTCATGCAAGACATCTTGGCTTTCCAGTCCCGGCTTTTACCGCAGTTTTGTGATCCTTGATATCCAAATGAACCTTCCAGACATGGTCTTGAGTCGTCAGACGCGCTTATCCTTCTTGTGGATATTCTATGCTGCTCTGAAGTCTCTCGAGTCCTTGGGCTTCCTTTAACTGGGCTTTTCTCTTTCTACCCAGTCTGAGCCACTGCATGTTCTTCGCTGTCTGGCTGGACTTTCAGCTTCATGCATGGTTTCCTGTGTCCCCCAATGATACGAGAGAGAAAATAGGATTTTTGTTCTTACTTGTAAAATCCTTTTCTCGCTAAGTTCACTGGGAGACACAGAACCCACCTAGAACATAAATCGCTGGCTTTTCCTGATGGGTCCCACCTGTTCTTGGTTCGGACCCATCTCCAGTTCTCTTCTTACTCGTGTTTTCTGTTGGCTTCTTCTGGAATGCTCCTACTGATTTTGTACAAACTGATTAGCTCAGAGTCTGCAGAAGGGGTATAGCTGAGAGGAGGAGCTAACTTTTTTTTGCCTAGTCTATCCTCCTAGTGGCAGCAGCAGCTATACCCATGGTCTCTTGTGTCCCCCAATGAACTCGGCGAGAAAAGGATTTCTCGCCCATATTCCTTGGGGGACACAGGAAACCATGGGTATAGCTCTGCTCCCTAGGAGGCGTGACACTAAGCGAAAGCTGTAAGCCCCTCCTCCATCAACTATACCCTTCAGCCTGGAGAAGAGACTGCCAGTTTTTGCTTAGTGTCCAAGGAGGCAAGACACCCCCTGCTTATGCAGGGTTGTTATCCTATGATTTTTATTTTTACGTATTTATTGTTTTTAACTCGGTTTTTTTCTACCTACAGGGACAACAGAGGCGCATTAGACCCCTCTGTTTCTCCCGGGGTTGAGTTGCGCCAGTGCCGGTAATTCCGCACTGCCGCCTCCCCCACAGAAGACAAGGTGGACCAGGGCAGCCTCGCTCCCCTGCGTCCCGCCAGCTCAGGGTCGCCCGCACGCCAAGTCCCTCCCCCGGCTTCCTGCCACCGCGGTGCCAGGAGCTGAAGGGGCGACCCCCGCTGGATGGACTGAGGGCGAAGACAGCGTATGGTGAGAGTGGCTGCTCCAGCCTCCCCTTCCTCCCTCCCACCGCTGCTACCAACATGGCCACTGTTACATGGCCACTGCTACAATCCCGGACAACTCGGCCCTGCCGCCCCCCCCCCCCCCCCGCCCCCCGCCACGGAATATCGGGACGTTACCGGGCTTAGTTGGAGGGCAGTCCTAGAACGCTGCCTTACAGGGACGGCTGCAGACATGCAAGCCGTCTGCTACATCTAGGCGCGGTGGGAGCCGTTTTCCTGGCATAAACGGCGCCATGTCATGGCCGGCACTTCAACATCCTTGGGGGTTAAAATCATTTTGCCGCGCGCGCGCGGCTCTGCTTCGGCTTCAGCGCGGCAGAGGGGGGGCGGAGCTTCCTTACACATTCAGCTCCGTGCTGCTGCGCTCCGCTACTTCCGGGTTCATCTCTCTGCCGTGCGATCCTGAAGCCATTCAGCTCCGTGCTGCTGCCTCTCCTCCACAGCCTCCTCAGTCTGTTCCCCTTACTGCTGCCGCTTGTATCTCCGGGTCTGGTAGGACTGTTTAACCCCCTCCGTGCCACAGTACTGTTGCTTGGTTCTCACTTTTAAGTGCAACAGCTTTCCACCATGTCAGACCCTTCTGCAGCCGCCAAGCCATGGTACCATGCCTGTACTGCTTGTAGGGAACCCTTTCCCCGGGGGCAGTCTGATCCGCACTGTACTGCATGCCGAGCTCCACCGCAGCCTCAGTCGCCCGCTGTGTCGCTCCCTGCTTCCTCTGACCCGCCTGACTGGGCTAGATCCCTGTCCCAGGCCGTGGAAAGCCTCACTCATGTCGTGGGCCGCCTAATAGACAGGCCACCTACCCCGCAGGACGCCACTCTGACTGTCGCGCCCTCCGGGTCCACTGCTTCTGCCGCTGCAGCGGGTTCACCCTCTCCTAGTGACCCCTCCCGAGCTAGGCACTCTCAGAAGCGTATTAGAGTAGAGCGAGCCTCCTCCTCGGATGCCTCCCTCTCCCCGCCACGCGTGCGCACCCAGACGAGCCTCTCCTCTCCAAAGGATTCGCTCTCTGAAGGTGAATTGGCGGCTTCAGATTTGGAAATGGACTCGGCCCTGCCGTCCAAGCTAGCCTCAGCGATGGGTCAACTCATCTCTGATATACGTGACACCTTTAAGGTGCAGGATGACCCCCCTAGCTCGGACGCAGCTAGCGTCTCCTTTATCAGACCCAGGCAGGCCTCAAAAGTCTTTCCAATCCACTCTGATTTCTCCTCCGTGGTGTCTAAGGCTTGGGCTCGCCCGGACGCCCGTTTTGTCAACCCAAAGAAGCTGGACATTTGCTATCCTTTTCCAGCCGATGTCGTGGCCACCTGGTCTTCCCCACCCAAGGTGGACCCCCCTGTGGCCCGGCTGTCAAAGAACACGGCCATCCCTGTTCCCGACGGGTCCTCTCTTCAGTCAGCGGAGGACCGTCGCATGGAGACCCTGTCCAAGGGCATTTTTGCTGCCTCCGGTTCTGCCCTCAGACCGGTTTTTGCCTCTGCTTGGGCAGGGAAAGCAATCTCTGCTTGGGGTACGCAGCTGGAACAGGAGTTGGACTCGGACATCCCCATCCAGGACCTACGTTCCTTGGCCCAGCTTATTATTCGGGCCGGGAATTTTGTCTGTGAGGCCTCCCTTGATGCGGGAGCCCTTATTGCACGCTCCTCCGCCCTGGCAGTTGCCGTCAGGAGAGAGCTCTGGCTGAAGGTCTGGAAAGCGGACGCTGCCTCCAAACGTTCCTTGGCGGGGCTTCCGTTTGCGGGTTCCCGCCTTTTCGGGGTCCGCTTAGACGAACTTATTTCAGAGGCCACGGGTGGTAAAAGCACCCATCTTCCTCAACCCCAAGCCAGGGGCGCCCCCCGCGGACGCCCTGGTGCGTCTCGTTTTCGGTCCTCCCGCAGGGCCTCTGGGGCTCCCACCACAGCTGCCGCTTCGGCTCCTCCCCAGGACAAGCGTAGGAAGCCGTTTTTTCGGGCGCAGCCCTCCTGGCGCAAGCCGCAGGCTGCCCGCACACCCGCAGCAAAACAGTCCTCTGCCTGAAGGCGCGCCCCCACCCACCCGGGTGGGGGGCCGGCTCCTCCTTTTCAAGGACGTCTGGATGGCTCACGTCTCCGACGCCTGGGCCCTCGAAATTGTGTCCTCCGGATACAAAATCGAATTTGCATCCTTCCCTCCGGATCGGTTCTTTCGCTCCCGCCCCACGCGAGACCCAAAAGACGCGGCTGCGTTCTCCGCGGCCGTTCAAGCCTTACTGGACAGGGGGGTGATTACCCCCGTTCCTCTAGAGGAAAGATTCCAAGGGTTCTACTCGAACCTCTTTGTAGTTCCCAAGAAGGGAGGTTCGGTGCGGCCCATTTTGGACCTCAAAAAGCTCAACCGTTTTTCTCCTCCTTCGACGGTTTCGGATGGAGTCCCTCCGCTCCGCGGTGGCTTCCCTGGAGCAGGGAGATTTCATGTCTTCCATCGATATACAGGATGCCTACCTCCATGTTCCGGTAGCCCAGTGTCACCATCGCTTCCTTCGATTCGCAGTGGGGGACCTCCACTTCCAATTTGTCGCCCTTCCCTTTGGACTGGCAACAGCCCCCCGGGTGTTCACCAAGGTCCTGGCCCCGGTTTTAGCCTTACTCCGTTCCAGGGGTGTTTTTCTGCTACCGTACTTGGACGATATCCTCATCAAGGCTCCGTCCCTTTCTCAAGCGGTTGCCAGCGTGGATCTCACTCTAGAGACTCTGGCGAGGTTCGGTTGGGTCATCAACTTCCCCAAGTCCTCTCTTCCCCCCTCCAGACAACTCGTCTTCCTGGGAATGCTTTTAGACACGGGAGCGGCGGAGGTACGTCTTCCCTCGGAAAAACGTCTGATCCTCCGTGGGGCGGTTCGGGGTCTCCTTCTCCACCGTCGACCGTCCTTCCGCTTCTGCATGCGGGTATTGGGGCAGATGGTTGCCTGCTTCGAGGCGATCCCATTTGCGCAGTTTCACTCCCGCCCTCTCCAACGGGCGATCCTCTCCTCCTGGGACAAATCGCCGCAGTCTCTGGATCATCCCTTCCATCTTTCGCCTCCGGTGCGGTCATCTCTCCGCTGGTGGTTACAGTCCCCTCTTCTGGGCAGGTCCTTTCTGCCACTCAACTGGTTGGTGGTTACAACCGATGCCAGTCTCTCGGGCTGGGGAGGCGTGTTTCCTCCCCGATCCGTCCAGGGCATTTGGTCTCCATCGGAGTCCAAACTCTCGATCAATGTCCTGGAACTGAGAGCGGCCCTTCTGTCTCTACGACACTGGACTCATCTGCTGAAGGGTCATCCAGTTCGTGTACAATCAGACAACGCCACGGCCGTGGCGTACATAAACCACCAGGGGGGCACTCGCAGCGCTGCAGCGATGCGAGAGGTCACCAGCATTCTCCGTTGGGCGGAAGCCCACGTCCCGGCCCTATCTGCAATTTTTATTCCAGGGGTGGACAATTGGGCGGCGGACTTCCTCAGTCGCACCACCGTCGACCCCGGCGAGTGGTCTCTTCACCCGGAGGTATTCGAGGCCATTTGCCTTCGTTGGGGCATTCCGGACGTGGACCTCATGGCCTCAAAATTCAATCACAAGGTCCCCGCCTATCTGTCCAGGGCCAGGGATCCGGGAGCTTGCGGAGCCGACGCCCTCGTTCTTCCTTGGCGAGGCTTCGCGCGCCCATACATATTCCCTCCCATCCCTCTCCTGCCCAAGGTCCTTCGGAAGATCGCGGCGGAAGGCGTCTCGGTGATTCTGGTCGCTCCGGACTGGCCCCGCCGGTCTTGGTATGCCGACCTCATGCTGCTCCTGGCAGACGCGCCCTGGCCACTGCCCGCCAGGGAAGATCTTCTCTCTCAGGGACCGATCTTCCACCCGCGTTTAGGGTCCCTACGTTTGACGGCGTGGTTGTTGAGACCACCGTCCTGACACGTAGGGGCTTTTCTGCGGACGTCGTCCGCACCATGATCCGCGCCCGTAAGCCGTCCTCTTCTAGGATCTATTATAGGACCTGGAGGACTTTTTTGGGGTTCTGTGCCGAGCTGGGGATTCCTCCGCTCCGCTTTTCTCTCCCCACCGTTTTGTCCTTCCTGCAGAGCGGACTGGCCCAAGGTCTAGGCCTTAGTTCTTTGAAGGGTCAGGTATCTGCGCTGTCCATTTTGTTTCAGCGCCCACTGGCCCCCCTTGGCCCTGTCAAGACCTTCCTTCAGGGCGTGGCTCACGCGGTTCCCCCGTATCGCCCTCCGGTACCGCCCTGGGACCTGAACCTGGTTCTCTCAGCGCTCCAGGCTTCTCCTTTCGAGCCTCTGCGGACGGTTTCCTTGCGACTTCTGTCCTGCAAGGTTATTTTCCTTGTAGCAATCACCTCTTTTCGGAGGGTGTCCGAATTGGCTGCACTCTCCTGTCTGGAACCTTTCCTAGTGTTCCACCAGGACAAGGTGGTTCTTCGTCCGGTCCCTTCCTTCCTTCCTAAGGTGGTCTCCGCCTTTCATCTGAACGAGGACATCGTTCTCCCCTCTTTGTGTCCTTCCCCTTCCCATCCGCGGGAGAGGAAGCTTCATCGCCTGGACGTTGTCAGGGCGCTCAAGATTTACCTGGAAGTAACCAGCTCTTTCAGGCATACTGACTCGCTCTTTGTGGTCCCGGAAGGGTCGCGCAGAGGGATGGCGGCATCCAAAGTTGCTATCGCTCATTTTGTCAAGATGGCTGTTACTGAGGCTTATCTCGCCAAGGGCAGGGTTCCTCCCCTTGGTGTTACCGCTCACTCCACTAGAGCGGTCGGGGCTTCCTGGGCTCAGAGAAATCGGGCTTCTTCGGAGCAGATTTGCAAGGCGGCCACTTGGTCCTCCTTGCACACCTTCACCAAGTTCTACAGGGTGCATACTCATGCGTCGGCTGACGCTGCTTTAGGCCGTCTGGTGTTGCAGGCGGCAGTTGATTGATGCCTCTGGTGTTGGTTGAGTTGTTCTGGTCCCTCCCTTCTGGGACTGCTCTGGAACGTCCCATGGTTTCCTGTGTCCCCCAAGGAATATGGGCGAGAAAAGGAGACTTTTGTATTACTTACCAGTAAAGTCTCTTTCTCGCTCTTCCTTGGGGGACACAGCACCCGCCCTTCATTGGGTTACAGTTGTGGTTCCGGCTTGGTTGCCCCCGTTGGGGCTCGACAGTTCTTTTTCCGGTTGGTGGTTATCTTTCACTACTTGGACACGCAACTGGCAGTCTCTTCTCCAGGCTGAAGGGTATAGCTGATGGAGGAGGGGCTTACAGCTTTCGCTTAGTGTCACGCCTCCTAGGGAGCAGAGCTATACCCATGGTTTCCTGTGTCCCCCAAGGAAGAGCGAGAAAGAGACTTTACTGGTAAGTAATACAAAAGTCTCCTTTTTACAGGTAAGGGTACTTTCACACTAGTGTTTGTTTTCTGGCATTGAGTTCTGTCCTAGGGGCTCAATACCGGCAAAAAACTGATCAGTTTTATCCTAATGCATTCTGAATGGAGAGCAATCCGTTCAGGATGCATCAGTTCAGTCCCTCTTATGTTTTTTGGCCGGAGAAAATACCGCACCATGCTGTATTTTTCTCTCTGGCCAAAAATACTGAACACTTGCTGGAATGCCGGATCCGGCATTAATTTCCATTAAAATTTACCACATTGACGGATCTGTTTATCCGGATGACACCGGAGAGACAGATCTGGTATTTCAATGCTTTTGTCAGACGGATCCGCATCCGGCTCAATCTGACAAATGCATCTGTTTGCGTCCGGAACTGCCTGCCGGAAGTGTGAAAGTAGCCCAAGCACAAAAATCCTATTATTGAGGCTAGTTTATTATTAAGGCCTACCGAATCTGTATTACAGTGTACACACGTGTGCTGTCGGAAATCCACCTGGCCCTCTTCACTATAATGGGGAGCGGTGTAGAGGCGGCTGGACAAATACTGCTGCACGCAGTGTGAAACTGGCCTAAAAAAGTTTGTGTAGGTGTCATTTTTTTCAACCTATTAAAGGGAATGTGTTTTCAGAAAATGACCCATCAAGTTTTTGTTAGTTTTTTTAAAAAAGTTTTTAAAAAAATATATATATATATTTTTTTTTTTACATTTTCCATGTCCTTTATCTTATTTAGTAGAAAAAAAAATCCAAAAATCTTGCAGATTTCACACAAGCCCATAGGCCTAAAATATTGAAGATTTGACTTCTATAGGAGAGTTTTCTAGACATGCTCTGTGACCTTTGCAGAGGTCAGGAGGGAGTAGATGAGCCTTGACAATTGCCTGTTGTGAATCGTGGATCCTGCGTTATCTATACAGAGGTGATGTATGATGTTGTAATTCTGCCTGTGATGGCTACGGAAAAGTTAGGCTACTTTCACACCTGCGTTAGGTGCGGATCCGTCTGGTATCTGCACAGACGGATCCGCACCTATAATGCAAACGCTTAGATCCGTTCAGAACGGATCCGTGTGCATTACCATGAACAAAAAAAAAAAAAAAATATATATATATATATATTTTTTTTTTTGTTCATGATAATGCAAACGGATCAGTTTTGACTTTGCATTGAAAGTCAATGGGGGACGGATCCATTTGAAAATTGAGCCATACTGTGTCAACTTCAAACGGATCCGTCCCCATTGACTTACATTGTAAGTCTGGACGGATCCGTTTGCCTCCACACGGCCAGGCGGACACCCGAACGCTGCAAGCTGCGTTCAGGTGATGCATTCTGAGCGGATCCGCATCCACTCAGAATGCATTAGGGCTGGACGGATCCGTTCGGGGCCGCTTGTGAGAGCCTTCAAACGGAACTCACAAGCGGAGCCCCTAACGCTAGTGTGAAAGTAGCCTTACCTGTGCAAGACAGGAACATTTTACAATTTTAGATTTTATAAATTTAGCTAGTGACAGAAAATCGAAACTAAAATCACAAATATTTCTAAGAAGTATGTAACATTAAAAACGGGATTTAAACAACAGGTTGTTTTCTGATGACACATTCCCTTTAAGTTACTGGTTTCCCTTGGACATGGCATAGCAATGTCCTTCTGAGGAAAGGTCTAGGATATTAGAAGACTCATCAAAAGAATTTAGCTTAAATGCGTGATTGAGCTGTCAGAGAACTAGAGATAAGGGCTACAGATCAAGCCATCAGTGCAGCTCTTATCTACAGATAAGTAGAATGCAATAATAAAAATATTTTCCCAAAGTGTCCATAGCTTTTAAACATTTTACTCCTGTGTATAGGCCTCCACCAGCCAAAAAAATGAAGTTATTTGGATTTAAAGAAGATCCATTTGTTTTTCTGTCAGAGGATGATCCAATCTTTCCCCCTATACAGTAAGTGTTTTTTTTTTTTTTTTTCCCCCAACAGAATTGTGCATTATACACTGCATGCAGAATTATTAGGCAAATGAGTATTTTGACCACATCATCCTCTTTATGCATGTTGTCTTACTCCAAGCTGTATAGGCTTGAAAGCCTACTACCAATTAAGCATATTAGGTGATGTGCCTCTCTGTTATGAGAAGTGGTGTGGTCTAATGACATCAACACCCTATATCAGGTGTGCATAATTATTAGGCAACTTCCTTTCCTTTGGCAAAATGGGTCAAAAGAAGGACTTGACAGGCTTAGAAAAGTCAAAAATAGTGAGATATCTTGCAGAGGGATGCAGCACTCTTAAAATTGCAAAGCTTCTGAAGCGTGATCATCAAGCAATCAAGCGTTTCATTCAAAATAGTCAACAGGGTCGCAAGAAGCGTGTGGAAAAGCCAAGGCGCAAAATAACTGCCCATGAACTGAGAAAAGTCAAGCGTGCAGCTGCCAAGATGCCACTTGCCACCAGTTTGGCCATATTTCAGAGCTGCAACATCACTGGAGTGCCCAAAAGCACAAGGTGTGCAATACTCAGAGACATGGCCAAGGTAAGAAAGGCTGAAAGACGACCACCACTGAACAAGACACACAAGCTGAAACGTCAAGACTGGGCCAAGAAATATCTCAAGACTGATTTTTCTAAGGTTTTATGGACTTATGAAATGAGAGTGAGTCTTGATGGGCCAGATGGATGGGCCCGTGGCTGGATTGGTAAAGGGCAGAGAGCTCCAGTCCGACTCAGACGCCAGCAAGGTGGAGGTGGAGTACTGGTTTGGGCTGGTATCATCAAAGATGAGCTTGTGGGGCCTTTTCGGGTTGAGGATGGAGTCAAGCTCAACTCCCAGTCCTACTGCCAGTTTCTGGAAGACACCTTCTTCAAGCAGTGGTACAGGAAGAAGTCTGCATCCTTCAAGAAAAATATGATTTTCATGCAGGACAATGCTCCATCACACGCGTCCAAGTACTTCACAGCGTGGCTGGCAAGAAAGGGTATAAAAGAAGAAAATCTAATGACATGGCCTCCTTGTTCACCTGATCTGAACCCCATTGAGAACCTGTGGTCCATCATCAAATGTGAGATTTACAAGGAGGGAAAACAGTACACCTCTCTGAACAGTGTCTGGGAGGCTGTGGTTGCTGCTGCACGCAATGTTGATCGTGAACAGATCAAAACACTGACAGAATCCATGGATGGCAGGCTTTTGAGTGTCCTTGCAAAGAAAGGTGGCTATATTGGTCACTGATTTGTTTTTGTTTTGTTTTTGAATGTCAGAAATGTATATTTGTGAATGTTGAGATGTTATATTGGTTTCACTGGTAAAAATAAATAATTGAAATGGGTATATATTTGTTTTTTGTTAAGTTGCCTAATAATTATGCACAGTAATAGTCACCTGCACACACAGATATCCCCCTAAAATAGCTAAAACTTAAAACAAACTAAAAACTACTTCCAAAAATATTCAGCTTTGATATTAATGAGTTTTTTGGGTTCATTGAGAACATGGTTGTTGGTCAATAATAAAATGAATCCTCAAAAATACAACTTGCCTAATAATTCTGCACTCCCTGTATAAAAGGTGAGGAGGTATGTGGGCTCGTTGTACCTCACAGCATTCTGTAGATCAATGGTATACATTTCAGAAGGGCTTTTAGCACATACAAAACATCCTCAAAATTATATTGGTCAGGTTTACATTGCATGGAGCATTCTGTACCCAGCAGTGTGTCCTGTCCTATAAGACGCATCTAGGTTTTAGAGGACAATAAGAAAAAATAGATCAGACCTCGGCTAACAGCCCCAATCAGACCCCCAACAAGACTTCAGCTCAGACCCCAATGTGAATGACCCCTAATCAAACCTCAGCCCCCATTGCCTCATATCGGCCCTTCGGCAGCCCCCATTGCCTCATATCGGCCCTTCGGCAGCCCCCATTGCCTCATATCGGCCCTCGGCAGCCCCCCGCTCATTAGTATTCGCCCCATAAGACACAGGGGGAAAAATGCGTCTTATGGGGCGAAAAAAACTGTACCTGCCGAGTGGGAAATGGATTGACATTTTTAATGTATTGTAAAGCAAAAAAGGCCTACACGATAATTTGAAGTTAAATCTGGCTGCACATTTATTTCCTGATATTGTTAAGATAGCCATACACATTAGGTTAATGTCAGCCAAGCCCACCAATTTCGCAAACCGACCTACCAACCAGTGTGTAGGGGGATGTCCCACCTTTTTCCCGATAGCAGATTGAAATACAAGATGACTGATCCACTTGTTTTCAGGGGGGATAAGCCACTGCTAGAGGTGTCTGGCAGCTGCTTACTCCCCTCTCCACATGCAGAACACCTGCATATTTGGCCTAGCCAAGCATGCATATGTATAGGGGGTTAGGAGGAACAGCTGTTCTCCAACAGCTGTCTAGTGTAGACTAGCTATAGTTACTGGTTAGTTCTCCCCTGTATTAATGTGCTAACACAAACTAAGGTGACTCTATTAGGGCTTCTTTACAAATGTCTGACTTAACAGGAAATGATATATATGGCAACAAATCTATTTAAAGTTGGAAGCCTAATGACCTTTTAATTTGGCAGGAAATTCTATGCCCTAGATTCATCTTTCCCACAGCGAAATCTCTTGACTCGCACCCAAGAAGGGAAGAAGAAACAACTGTATATGGTCTCCAAGGAACTGAGAAATGTGCTGCTTCATAATAGCGAAAAGATGAAGGTATTTTTCCACATTTTGAACCCCTCCCAACGCAGAGGCGTTTTGGTGTACTTCTCATTTTCTGTTTTTACCAGCAATCCTTCATCAATAAACTATGGTACTTCTGTGGCCCCTTCAGTATCTGGAATAGTGAACAAGACTTCAGTAGTTGTCCAGTTTAGAAAACCCAGGTCATCTGTTGTATTAGGAAATTGTACATTTCTTGGCCACAGTAGAGTGGTTATAAAGAGCGTCTCTCTCTTTTGAGGATCTGTCCTGTCCTGTCCTGCATTATGCAGACTGGTTTGAATGGCCACTAGTTGATGTTTACTTTTCTTTGTGATGGGGGCACTAAAGATTATATCTAGGGCCAGATTTATCATTAGCTCAAGTCAAAATAATGGAATGAAAAAGTCGCAAATTTTTGCGCAATCACTAAAACTTTTATTGGCTCTGCTCGCCAGTTTTCTGAAAGTGGGCGGGTTTTCTTATGTAAATGAATCTCTAGACAGATTTACTATTGCGACTATTTAAAAAGTCGCAAAAAATAGACCATGCTTATCTTATGCGACTTTTAAATAGAACATGCGACTTTTTCGTAAAGACGTGCGACTTTTGTAAAGCCGCTTACTAAAGGATAAACTGCTACACATTTATCACAGTATTAAAGGACCATTAATAAATCTGACTTGGCCAAAAAGTGACTTTGCAAGAAAAAGTATGTGAACCCTTTGGAATGATATAGACTTCTGCACAAATTGGTCATAAAATGTGATCTGATCTTCATCTAAGTCACAACAATAGACAATCACAGTCTGCTTAAACTAATATTGAACACACCATTTGCTTTTCTCAAAAAGCATTGCCTGATGTGAATGATGCCTCACACAAAAGAGCTCTCAGAAGACCTACGATTAAGAATTGTTGACTTGCATAAAGCTGGAAAGGGTTATAAAAGTATCTCCAAAAGCCTTGCTGTTAATCACTCCACGGTAAGACAAATTGTCTATAAACGGAGAAAGTTCAGCACTGCTGCTACTCTCCCTAGGAGTGTCCGTCCTGTAAAAATGACTGCAAGAACACAGGACAGACTGCTCAATGAGGTGAAGAAGAATCCTAGAGTGTCAGCTAAAGACTTACAAAAGTCTCTGGCATATGCTTACATCCCGGTTAGCGAATCTACGATACGTAAAACACTAAACAAGAATGGATTTGATTGGAGGATACCACAGAGGAAGCCACTGCTGTCCAAAAAAAACATTGCTGAACGTTTACAATTTGCACAAGAGCACCTGGATGTTCCACAGCAGTACTGGCAAAATATTCTGTGGACAGATGAAACCAAAGTTGAGTTGTTTGGAAGAAACACACAACACTATGTGTGGAGAAAGAGGCAAAACACACCAACATCAAAACCTCATCCCAACTGTGAAGTATGGTGGTGGGGGCATCATGGTTTGGGGCTGCCTTGCTGCGTCAGGGCCTGGACGGATTGCTATCATCGAAGGAAAAATGAATTCCCAAGTTTATCAAGACATTTTGCAGGAGAACTTAAGGCCATCTGTCCACCAGCTGAAGCTCAACAGAAGGTGGGTGTTGCAACAGGACAACAACCCAAAGCATAGAAGTAAATCAACAACAGAATGGCTTAAACAGAAGAAAATACGCCTTCTGGAGTGGCCCAGTCAAAGTCCTGACCTCAACTCGATTGAGATGCTGTGGCATGACCTCGAAAGCGATTCACACCAGACATCCCAAGAATATTGCTGAACTGAAACAGTTCTGTAAAGAGGAATGGTCAAGAATTACTCCTGACCGTTGTGCACGTCTGATCTGCAACTACAGGAAACGTTTGGTTGAAGTTATTGCTGCCAAAGGAGGTTCAACCAGTTATTAAATCCAAGGGTTCACATACTTTTCCCACCTGCACTGTGAATGTTTGCATGGTGTGTTAAATAAAAAAATGGTAACATTTAATTATTTGTGTTATTAGTTTAAGCAGACTGTGATTGTCTATTGTGACTTAGATGAAGATCAGATCACATTTTATGACCAATTTGTGCAGAAATCCATATCATTCCAAAGGGTTCACATACTTTTTCTTGCAACTGTATGTAAAAGTGGAGTAAGATGTAAGTGTAATGATAAATCTGGTCCATAGCGTGATGATGCTTTCCTAGTACGTGAGCAAATTGTGGTATGTGATTAGAAGACAACTCCATTAGCTAATATTAGACATTTACAGCTTCTTTAAAGGAATATTCCACGTACAGGATGTTAGCCCCAATCTATTGGAGAGGTAATAATTGTTGGTGGGGATCCAACCAGTCCCATCAAACTTTGAATGGGGCGGTAGTGCGGTTGCTTAACCATTGGTTCCATTCAAATGGGGAGCACAGGTCTGCTGTTCTTATAATTGTGGGGCCACCAGCAGTTGGACACCCATCGCTATAACTTGCTACTGGAATACAGTCAGGTCCATAAATATTGGGACATCGACACAATTCTTACATTTTTGGCTCTATACACCACCACAATGGATTTGAAATGAAACGGACAAGATGTGCTTTATCTGCAGACTGTCAGCTTTAATTTGTGGGTATTTACATCCAAATCAGGTGAACGGTGTAGGAATTACAACAGTTTGCATATGTGCCTCCCACTTGTTAAGGGACCAAAAGTAATGGGACAGAATAATCATAAATAAAACTTTCACTTTTTAATATTTGGTTGCAAATCCTTTGCAGTCAATTACAGCTTAAAGTCTGGAACGCATAGACATCACCAGATGCTGGGTTTCATCCCTGGTGATGCTCTGCCAGGCCTCTACTGCAACGGTCTTCAGTTCCTGCTTGTTCTTGGGGCATTTTCCCTTCAGCAAGTGAAATGCATGCTCAATCGGATTCAGGTCAGGTGATTGACTTAGCCATTGCATAACATTCCACTTCTTTCCCTTAAAAAACGTTTTGGTTGCTTTTGCAGTATGCTTTGGGTCATTGTCCATCTGCATTGTGAAGCGCCGTCCAATGAGTTCTGAAGCATTTGGCTGAATATGAGCAGATAATATTGCCCGAAACACTTCAGAATTCATCCTGCTGCTTTAGTCAGCAGTCACATCAATAAATACAAGAGAACCAGTTCCATTGGCAGCCTTACATGCCCACGCCATGACACTACCTACCACCACCATGCTTCACTGAGGTGGTATGCTTTAGGATCATGAGCAGTTCCTTTCCTTCTCCATACTTTTCTCTTCTTATCACTCTGGTACAAGTTGGTCTTGATCTCATCTGTCCATAGGATGTTGTTCCAGAACTGTGAAGGCTTTTTTAGATGTCGTTTGGCAAACTCTAATCTGGCCTTCCTGTTTTTGAGGCTCACCAATGGTTTACATCTTGTGGTGAACTCTCTGTATTTACTCTGAAGTCTTTTGATTGTTGACTTTGACACGCATACACATACCTTCTGGAGAGTGTTCTTGATCTGGCCAACTGTTGTGAAGGTTGTTTTCTTCACCAGGGAAAGAATTCTTCGGTCATCCACCACAGTTGTTTTCCGTGGTCTTCTGGGTCTTTTGGTGTTGCTGAGATCACCAGTGCGTTCCTTGTTATTAAGAATGTTCCAAAGAGTTGTTTTGGCCACGCCTAATGTTTTTTGCCATCTCTCTGATGGATTTTTTATTTTATTTTTTTAAGCCTAATGATGGCTTGCTTCACTGATAGTGACAGCTCTTTGGATCTCATCTTGAGAGTTGACAGCAACAGATTCCAAATGCAAATAGCACACTTGAAATGAACTCTGGACCTTTTTATCTGCTCATTGTAATTGGGATAATGAGAGAATAACACACACCTGGCCATGGAACAGCTGAGAAGCCAATTGTCCCATTACTTTTGGTCCCTTAACAAGTGGGAGCCACATATGCAAACTGTTATTCCTACACCGTTCACCTGATTTGGATGTAAATACCCTCAAATTAAAGCTGACAGTCTGCAGTTAAAGCACATCTTGTTCGTTTCATTTCAAATCCATTGTGGTGGTGTATAGAGCCAAAAATGTTAGAATTGTGTCGATGTCCGAATATTTAAGGACCTGACTGTCTTAAGGTTTTAATTTTAAAGAGCAGTTGGTCTAAAATCTTTTTATACTGAGAATTTATACAACCTATTCTATGATGGTATACAAAATGACTAAAAACCCAATACGGATAAAATTTCATTAAATGAGTTGTTGTCAATAGTACTCGGGTATTTTTGGAACTCCCATAGAAGTGAATTTTTTCTTAAAGTTACTTTCTCGCCCAGTTCCTTGGGGGACACAGGAAACCTTGGGTATAGCTCAACTCCCTAGGGGGCGTGACACTAAGTGAAAACTGTTAAGCCCCTCCTCCATCAGCTATCCCCTCAGCCTGGAGAGAGAGACTACCAGTTTTTGCTTAGTGTCCAAGGAGGCAAGACACTCCCTGCTCATGCAGGGTTCGCTCTTTGTCCTTTCTTTTTGTTTTTTTATTTTATTTTTATGCTTTGTTCGCAGGGATAACAGACGCCTGGACCTCTGTTTTCCCGGGGTCGAGCTGCGCCAGTGCCGGCAATCCGCACTGCTGCCTCCCCCACAGAAGACAAGGAGGACCAGGGCAGCTCAGCTCCCCTGCATCCCGCCAGCGTAAGGGTCGCCCACCCGACAAGCCCCTCTCCAGCTTCCTGCCACTGCGGTGCCAGTTGCTGAAGGGGCGACCCTGCTGGAATGGACAGAGGGCGAAGACATCAGAATGGTGAGAGTGGCTGCTCCAGCCCTATTCCAGCAGTACCCCTTCCCCCTCTCCACACGCTGCAGACCTCCAGTGGTAACATCTCATGACCCACACACCACTTATCTTTTCAAGGATTTATCTGGTTCCCCATGAGTTAGGGACCTCATTTTGCCCTCCCTAGCACCTTTACTTAGGGCACCCTAGTTCTGCAGTACGGGCAGTAGCTTGCCGGCTGCGCGGCAGCCGCCGGCATACCCTTTCACTGCCGGCCGACATCGCGACCACTCAGTGCGGCGGCCGGTGCACAAATCATTCTCCCCTTACCCTGCGGCGGTGGTGCGGCGCATCTAGGATTCCCCCGTTCATCAGAGGGCCTCTGGATGTCCGGCCCTTCTTATTCAGCGCCGGCCGTGGAACTTCAGACCGGCGCCATTAGTTTCAGTTTAAATTGCGCGCGCAAGAAACTCAGTGCGATCGTCGGGGGGGGCGGTGCTTCGCTTCCCGCGCTCCTCGAATCCCTCCTAGCACAGTATGCACCGCAGAGCCTGACGCCACCGCTGCTGTCTCTTGCCCTTACTCCTGATGCATCTGGACCTGCAGGATCCTCTGGCCGTCCCTCCTGCTCCTGCTGCTGCTGTCATTGCTGCTACTGCTGATACTGCTCACTCCTGTGATCTCTGGGTCTGGTAGGACTGTTAACCCCTTCCTAGTTTCAGCGGCCCTAGCCTTCCTTTTGGCCCCTCTTACCTGCCCAATTTCACCAACATGTCCGATCCCACTGGGGCCCCTAAACCCTGGTA
The DNA here is from genome assembly GCF_905171765.1 of Bufo bufo. NCBI lineage: Eukaryota > Metazoa > Chordata > Amphibia > Anura > Bufonidae > Bufo > Bufo bufo. The sequence goes on from NC_053393.1 coordinate 354,056,314, forward strand.
CCATGCCTGTACCTCCTGTAAGGAACCTTTTCCACGGGGACAGTCTGATCCGCACTGCTTTGCATGCCAGGCCTTATTACAGGATCTGCCGCCCGCCGTGCCGCATCCTGTTTCCTCTGGTCCACCCGACTGGGCTAGGTGTCTATCCCAGGCCGTGGAAAATCTCACCCATGTTGTAGGCCACAATCAGCCGACTCTGCAACCCGCCACACCCCCTGCCATGCCCTCCGGTTCTGCTGCTTCTGCCGCCCTGTCTGGGTCTCCTGGTCCCAGTGTAGCTTCCAGGGCCAGGCACTCCCAGAAGCGTTCCAGGGTAGATTGTGCGTCTTCCTCAGATGCGTTCCTATCTCCTCCACGCGTGCGGACTCAGTCGGGCCATTCCTACACTCAGGACATGCCCTCTGAGGGAGAACTGGCGGATTCTGATTGGGACATGGACTCAGCACTGCCGGCCAAACTAGCCTCTGCAGTGGGTCATTTTATCGCAAATATTTGCAATACCTTTAAATTACACGATGACCCTCCCAGCGTGGACCAAGCTGGTGTGTCCTTTTTCCGCCCCAAACAGGCGTCCAAGGTCTTTCCTCTTCACGCCGACTTCTCAGTGGTCTCTAAGGCTTGGGCTCGACCTGACGCCCGTTTTACCCCCCCCCCCCCCCCCCCCCAAGAAGCTGGATATATGCTATCCTTTTCCGGCGGATTGCGTCTCCACTTGGGCGTCCCCACCTAAGGTTGAGCCCCCTGTGGCCCGCCTGTCTAAGAGCACTACCATTCCTGTGGCGGACGGCTCCTCCCTTCAGTCCACTGAGGACCGCCCTATGGAGTCCCTTTCAAAGGCTATATTTTCGACCTCTGGGTCAGCCCTCAGACCGGTCTTTGCCTCCGTCTGGGCGGGCAAAGCGGTCTTGGAATGGGGTTCGCAACTTGACCAGGAACTGGGCTCGGATGTTTCTATTCAGGACCTCCGGTCGCTGGCCCAAGTGATGGTTCAGGCAGGGAAATTCGTTTGCGAAGCCTCCCTCGACGCGGGTGCCCTCATAGCCCGTTCTTCCGCTCTAGTGGTTTCGGTTCAAAGGGAACTTTGGCTGAAAGTTTGGTCGGCGGACGCCGCTTCCAAGCGCTCCCTTGCCGGTCTGCCTTTTGCGGGCTCCCGTCTATTCGGAAATCGCCTAGACTAAATCATTTCGGAAGCCACGGGTGGCAAGAGCACCCATCTTCCACAATCCAGACCTAAGGGTGTCACCAGAGGTCGCTCTGGTTTCTCTCGCTTTCACTCTTCACGCAGGTCCTCCGGCACTCGACCTGTGACTAGTCCCTCCCCTGGTCCTTCCCAAGACAGGTGGAAGAAGCCCTTTTTTCGCCCGCAGCCCACCTGGCGTAAATCCAGAGGGCCCCATCCTGCACATCCCTCCACGACCAAGCAGTCCTCCGCCTGAAGGTGCGCCCCCACTTTTTCAGGGACGCCTGGCAGGCACACATCCCCGACGCCTGGGCGCTCGAGATTGTATCCTCCGGATACAAAATCGAGTTTGCGTCCCTATGGATCGTTTCTTTCGGTCCCGTTCTCCGCGGGACCCCGAGTGTGCGGCCGCCTTCTCCGCAGCCATTCGCGCCCTTCTGGACAAGGGGGTTATCGTTCCCGTTCCTCAGACGGAACGTTCCCAAAAAGGAGGGTTCGGTGAGACCGATTTTGGACCTCCAAAAGGTTAAACCGTTTTCTCCGGCTTTGCCGATTCAGGATGTAGTCCCTCCGGTCCGCGGTAGCTTCTCTGGAGAAAGGGGATTTCCTGGCGTCTATCGACATCCAGGATGCCTACCTTCGCATTCCGATTGCTCGATGTCACCATCGCTTCCTTCGCTTTGCGGTGGGGAGCGATCACTTTTTTGTCACCCTTCCCTTTGGCCTGGCGACAGGTCCGCGGGTCTTTACCAAGATCCTAGCCCCTGTTCTGGTCTTACTCCGCTCCAGGGGTGTTTTTCTGCTTCCTTACTTGGACAACGTCCTCATCAAGGCACCATCGCTCTCCCAGGCGTCCACAAGTGTGGAGCTCACGCTGCAGACCTTGGAGCGGTTCGGTTGGATTATCAACCTTTCCAAGTCCTCCCTTACCCCCTCCAGACAACTCATCTTCCTGGGGATGTTGCTGGATACAGAAGCGGCGGAGGTACGTCTCCCACGGGAAAAGCGCCTGGCCCTCCACCGCTCGGTTCGGATCCTTCTTCTTCACCGCCGTCAGTCCTTCCGGTTCTGCATGCGGGTGTTGGGACAGATGGTGTGCTGCTTCGAGGCGCTCCCGTTCACGCAGTTTCACTCTCGCCCCCTCCAAGGGGCGATTCTGTCTGCCTGGGACAAGTCCCAGGAGAGACTGGACCGGTCTTTCCTTCTACCTTCCCAAGTTCAGACCTCCCTCCTCTGGTGGTTATGGACCCCTCTCCAGGGGAAATCCTTTCTGCCGATGACCTGGTTGGTGATCACCACCGACTCCAGCCTGCAGGGTTGGGGAGGGGTGTTTCCTCCCCGCACTGTACAGGGCACTTGGTCCCCAGCGGAGTCCAAATTGCCGATAAACATACTGGAACTGAGGGCGATTCTCCTATCTCTCCGCCACTGGACTCCCCTGCTTCAGGGTCATCCCGTCAGTGTACAATCTGACAATGCCACACGTAAACCACCAAGGGGGCACTCACAGTGCTGCGGCTATGCGGGAAGTGTCCCACATCCTCCTCTGGGCGGAAATTCATGTTCCGGCCCTGTCCGCGTTTTACATTCCGGGCGTGGAGAACTGGACGGCAGACTTCAGCCGGACCGCCATCGACCCGGGCGAGTGGTCTCTGCACCCCGACGTGTTCGAGTCCATTTGCCTCCGTTGGGGTCGTCCGGATGTGGATCTCATGGCCTCCAGGTTCAACCACAAGCTCCCCACCTTCCTGGCCAGGGCCAGGGACCAGAGGGCATGCGGCGCAGATGCTCTCGTTCTTCAGTGGACAGAATTTTCCCTCCTGTATGTGTTTCCACCCCTCCCCCTTCTGCCTCGGGTTCTCCGGAAAATCGCGTCAGAGGGCGTTCCCACGATCCTGGTGGCTCCGGATTGGCCTCGCCGGTCTTGGTACGCCGACCTGATACTGCTCCTCGGAGACGCGCCTTGGCCGCTGCCTCCAAGAGAAGACCTTCTTTCTCAAGGGCCAATCTTCCACCAGCATTTACAGTTACTGCGTTTAACGGCGTGGCTGTTGAGACCGCAGTCTTGACGCGACTGGGTTTTTCTGCGGATGTGGTTCGCACCATGATCCGCGCACGGAAGCCGGCCTCGTCCAGGAATTATTACCGGACTTGGCGATCTTACCTAGGATTCTGTTAGAATCTGGATGTTCATCCTCTGTTTTTCCCTCCCCACGGTCCTGTCCTTTTTTACAGTCTGGCCTGAACCTCGGTCTGGTCTCTGCTCTGTCTATCCTCTTCCAGCGTCCTTTGGCCCCCCTCGGGCCTGTCAAAACCTTCATCCAGGGAATTGCTCACTCTGTTCCTCCCGTATCGCTTTTCCATTCCGCCCTGGGACCTTAATGTTGTGCTCTCGGCGCTTCAAGCCTCCCCCTTCGAGCCGTTACGAAAGGTCTCTATTCGCCCTTTTGTCCTGCAAAATCATGTTCCTTGTGGCCATCACGTCTCTCCGACGGGTGTCTGAAATGGCGGTGCTTTCTTGTACTGAGCCCCTTTTGGTTTTCCACCGGGATAAGGCTGTTCTCCGTCCGGTCCCTTTCTTCCTCCCGAAGGTGGTCTCCGCATTTCATCTCAATGAGGACATCGTCCTCCCTTCCCTTTGTCCGTCTCCTTCTCACCCTCGAGAACGGGAGCTGCACCGCCTGGATGTAGTTAGGGGCCTGAAGATTTACCTGGAGGTCACCGGTCCCTTTCGCCGCACGGACTCTATTTTTGTGGTTCCTCTATTGCCCGCTTCATCAAGATGGCTATTGCTGAGGCTTACTGCGCCAAGGGCAGGGAGCCGCCCTTTGGTGTTACCGCTCATTCTACCAGAGCGGTCGGTGCCTCTTGGGCTCAGAAGAATCGGCTTCGGCTGAGCAACTGTGCAAGGCAGCCACCTGGTCTTCCTTGCACACCTTCACCAAGTTCTACAGGGTGAACACTTATGCATCGGCGGATGCTGCTTTGGGCCGCCTGGTCTTACAAGCGGCGGTTTCTTGATACCTCCGGTGGTTTCGTCTTGGGCTGTGGTCCCTCCCCTATTGGACTGCTCTCGAATGTCCCAAGGTTTCCTGTGTCCCCCAAGGAACTGGGCGAGAAAACGAGATTTTTGTATAACTTTTGTGTTACCTTCCTTGGGGGACACAGCACCCACCCATTGTTCTGGTTCTGCAGGTTACGGTTTAGTTGCCCCTGTCGGGTAGTTGATTTGTTTGGTTCCACTTGGTTGGTCATTGCCTTTTTTCACTACCTGGACACGCAACTGGTAGTCTCTCTCTCCAGGCTGAGGGTATAGCTGATGGAGGAGGGGCTTAACCGTTTTCACTTAGTGTCACGCCTCCTAGGGAGTTGAGCTATATCCAAGGTTTCCTGTGTCCCCCAAGGAAGAGCGAGAAAGAGATTTTACTGGTAAGTTATACAAAGATCTCCCCTTTTTATTCAACCAGCAAGTCATTTTTTGACGGGAAATGACATAGGTATCTCCCAAAAGATAAGACTATGTACAAGAGGCATTATTGTGGAAAAAAAAAACATTTCTCAGCTTTTATTTACATTTGAGCAAAAAGTGTCCAGTCCAAAATTATTCATACCCTTCTCAATAATCAATAGAAAAGCCTTTATTGGCTATTACAGCAATCCAACACTTCCTATAATTGCAGACCAGCTTTTTGCATGTCTCCACAGGTATTTTTGCCCATTCATCTTTAGCAATGAGCTCCAAATCGTTCAGGTTGGAGGGTCTTCTTGCCATCACTCTGATCTTTAGCTCCCTCCACAGATTCTCAATTGGATTCAAGTCTGGACTCTGGCTGGGCCACTCCAAAACGTTAATGTTGTCTGCTAACCATTTCTTCACCGCTTTTGCTGTGTGTTTTGGGTCATTGTCATGCTGAAATGACCACTGGTGCTCAAGGCCAAGTTTCTCTGCAGACTGCCTGATGTTGTCATTGAGAATCCTCATGTATTGCTCTTTTTTTCATGGTGCCGTTTACTGTGATTAGGTTCCCCGGTCCATTGGCTGAAAAACCACCCCAAAGCATTAGGTTCCCACCACCATGTTTGACAGTGGGGATGGTGTTCTTTGGGTTTAAGGCTTCTCCTTTTTTACGCCAAATAAAGGAAACCTCATTTGTGACCAAACAATTAAATTTTTGTTTCATCTGACCATAAAACAGAAGACCAGAAGTCATCTTCTTTGTCCAGATGAGCTTTAGCAAAGGCCAAGCGAGCTTTTGTGTGCCTTATCTGGTTAAGTGGCGCCCTCCTTGGTCTGCATTGTGCAGTGTCCGTTGGATTGTCTGCCTTGAGACATTGCCACCAGGATGGCCTTGGTGGTGATCCTTGAATTCTTTTTCACCTCTCTAACTATCCTCCTTTTCCACAGTGCTCAAATGTAAATAAAAGCTGAGATGTTTTTTTTCCACAATAATGCCTCTTGTACATCGTCTTATTATCTTTTTGGGAGACACCTATGTCATTTCCCGTCAAAAAATTACTTGCTGGTTGAATATAAGTAACTAAGTCAAAATTTGCCAGGGGTATGAATAATTATGGGCAGCTGTGTGTATATATGTGTGTATATGTGTATATGTGTATGTGTGTATATATGTATGTATGTATGTATGTATGTATGTATATATATATATATATATATATATATATATATATATATATATATATATATATATATATACACATATACATATACATATACATATTCTATAAGGCAAGTAAGGCTACTTTCACACTTGCAGTAGTGTGATCCGCCACTGACTGAATGCATTGCAAGGACGAATCCGTCTCTCCGCTTGTCATGCGGACAGACGGATCCGTCCTGTATCTCTTTTTTTCACATTTTTACCGGTCTGCGTATGCGCAGGCCGGAAGGATGGATCCGGCATTCCGATATTTTGAATGCCGGATCCGGCACTAATACATTCCTTTGAGGAAAAATGCCGGATCCGGCATTCAGGCATGTCTTCAGTTTTTTTGGCCGGAGATAAAACCGTAGCATGCTACGGTTTTATCTTTTGCCTGATTAGTCAAAACGACTGAACTGAAGACATCCTGATGCATCCTGAACGGATTACTCTCCATTCAGAATGCATGGGGATATGCCTGATGAGTTCTTTTCTGGTATAGAGCCCCTGTGACGGAACTCTATGCCGGAAAAGAAAAACGCTAGTGTGAAAGTACCCTAAGAAGCCCAAGGAGCTGTTACTAACGTTTCTGGAGCCCAGCCACGCCCCGCATACTCCGAATCTCCTCCTTGCTCCCCGACGTCACAAAGCTAGAGCGCTGTAATCTCTCAATGCGCGAGCTAGCGCATGCGCAGTGTCGGCATAGTCTACCTTCCCTGTGCTGGCATCAGTCTCAGGGAACAAACTGCGCATGCGCTAGCTTGCGCATCGCTAGATTATGGCGCTCTAGCTCTGGGACGTCAGGGAGCAAGGAGGAGATTCGGAGGATGCGGGGCGTGGCTGGACTCCTTCACAGTGGGCGGTGCTGGGCTCAGAGTCGGAGAACCCTGGACTCCTCTCTCAAGCATGGAGGAGACCGGACTCCTCTAAGGTTCATTTACATATCTATACAATTTTTGACACAATAAAAGCAGAGAGCGCTGGGGACTGGATATTGCGGATGTGGTAGTGGCAATCTAGCAGCCCATTTCCTCACCTCTATACCCAAAATCCAGGTGACAGGTTCCCTTTAACAAACTGGATAGGCACAAATGGCAAAAAAAGGCGATGCAGATAACTATATTAGCTTACCATCTGCTTTGCTTTCTATTGCAGGTAATAAACACTGGCATAAAAGTGCTGTGTCGGAATAGTGACGGGGAACAGTATGGTTGTGCTTACAGGCTTGCACAAGAGGTAATTTGTGCATGAGTATATTTACATATATAATTTTTTTTTTATGTGGATACATGCAGCTCTATAGAATAAATGTTCTTATTTTTCATTTTCAGGGAATTTATACAATTTATCCTTTTATTAAGTCAAGAGTGGTAACAGTATCTGTAGATGATATCAAGATTCTTCTCACTCAGGAGAATCCCTTTCTGAGTAAATTCAGCAGCGAAACTCAAAAGCAAACTAAGGATTTAGGTAAGTCTGATAATTGTAGTCTATCAGTAGTAGCTATACCTACCGAGACTTGGTCAATGAGGACCTGTGCCTTTTCATCCCATCACTCCTTCCCCCTGTTCATTCATTCAGCTGTTTGGATTAGGAGAGATGGGCTAATGGACCGCCTGCAGCTCACTTTCTGCAGATACATTAACACTAATGACCACTTGACTGGTTGAGGGCTCATCTAATGAGGTTTGCTTGAGGCCTTCCAAGTTCTGTCACAGGGCAGCTCAAAGATGCTGTTAATGTTTTGCTCCTATGTTGTGTTCTCTTTAGCCATACATTCAGTGCTGATTAATGTCTTAAACAGTATTCCAAACTGTACACCTTTGTAAGGAAAGCAGTAAAACTATACACAAAATAGGTCATCAAGCACGACCGCTACATTTAGTGCTTCATGTACATGACCATATTTATATATATATATATTTTTATTTTTTTTACTGTTTTGACGAAGACCCATTCTTTTCTACGGCGTCCACATCCATGTGTCCGTCCCACAAATTATAGAATGTGTCCTATTCTTGTTGCAAACAAGAATGGGCACTTCTATTGGGCCTACAAAAAATGCAGAATAAACACAGCCGGCATCTGTAGTTTGTAGGTTTGTGGTTTGCGGACCACAAAATACAATATGCTCTTGTGCACAAGGACTAAGGGTAAGACCAACCAGTGGGGCTGAACACATTCAGCTAACCAAGCCTACATGCAGCAGAGAATTGCCACTTGATTGGAAAAATTGCAAGGCTTTTGCTGCTACATTTGGGTGCTGTTTGGTCACGTGCGTTCCATCGCATTGTGTGTCCGCACCCCAAGACTGGGTCTACATGTTGCAGCTGCACCTCTCCCACTAAGTTCCTGCTACATGTAAATGGAATTTTGAAAACCCCATTAGCTTGACCTTTACTGTAAATTGTCACATTTTTGGTAGAGCATTGAGAACAACTGAAAAAAATGCACAAATCTGCAGCAATTGAACTTCATTTTCATTATGTGCTTGGCTTTTGTTATTCTATATGCTTACTACTTAGTCTGGCCATACACATTAGAAAACTGATAGGCTACTATCTCCCCTGACCTCCTCCTTCCTTATACACCTGCTCGCTTGGCCTAGTTAGCAGTGAAGGGAGAAAGCTGCTGCCAGACATCTCTTCAGCTTATCTCTCGAGAGAACAAAACGATCGGCAACTGAAATGCAACAGCCCAGTCCTCATCTCCCTCATACAGATGGTCAGCTGGTCCTACCGACTGTTTGGTCAAAGTGTATCTAATGTGTATGGCCAGCTGTTTGAGGGAACTGGGCAACATAGGTGGCATTCCAGCATGGTGATCTTTAGTTCATGCCAGTGTTGCCTTAGAGTAGATTTGATTTTTTTACACTGCCCATGGATCTCCTCCTACACAGTAAAAGCATACTGATAGGTTAGGCTACTTTCACACTAGAGTTCGGGTGTCCGCTTGTGAGCTCCGTTTGAAGGCTCCGTCCAGTCCTAATGCATTCTGAGTGGAGGCGGATCCGCTCAGAATGCATCAGTCTGGCAGCGTTTGTCCTCCGCTCCGCTCAGCAGACGGACACCATAACGCTGCTTGCAGCGTTCGGGTGTCCGCCTGGCCGTGCGGAGGCAAACAGATCCGTCCAGACTTACAATGTAAGTCAATGGGGACGGATCCGTTTGAAGTTGACACAGTATGGCTCAATTTTTAAACGGATCCGTCCCCCATTGACCTTCAATGTAAAGTCAAAACCGATCCGTTTGCATTATCATGAACAAAAAAAATAAATAAATAATCATTTTATTTTTTTTTGTTCATGGTAATGCAAACGGATCCGTTCTGAACGGATACAAGCGTTTGCATTATAGGAGCGGATCCGTCTGTGCAGACATCAGACGGACCCGCTCTGAACGCAAGTGTGAAAGTAGCCTTAATTGACTCCTTCCAGTTGGCTTTGACAAATGTAAGTATTGTAACCGGTTCAGGATGTCTTTTCTGTGGACTCCCAATGCTGTCTGTCTTGGTTGTTATGTAATACAATTGTGTCAAAGAGCTTAAAAGACAGCAACAGAAGGACCTGGGATTAAAAAGGCCAAATCTATGTTTGATTTTTCTCCTGCATGCCACATAAAGCATTTCTTCTCAAGCGTTGTCCGTGTGCCAATCTCGATTTTATAACAACAATGCTCCCTAATTGCAGTTTAACTAATCTTTTCATGTTCTGCAGGCTTCCCACAAACATTTTAATCCTCCAGTACTGAATAGTGTGCGTTGGCTAGAACAGAACTGGACTATAAATATATATGGTTATTTTATTCCTTTTTTTTTTTTTTTTATCATTCTAGCTATGGGAAGTATCATCCTAAAATTTGAGGCAGATCCACAGTAAGTAATCCTAAAGTGTAATGAACATAGGAGACCTCCATGTTATGTGTATTCTTTTATTTCTTTAAAAGGGTTTTCAGGGGGCGAACATTTTGTTTTTAAGAAGAATCGGTTAAAATAAAAGTAAAGTTAAAAAATAAAAATAAACCTCACTTATACACTGCCTATGCCGTTTAACACTGCTCAGATCCCTTCTGCTCTCACACACAGTAAATAGCTGGAGATGCCCACTTGGCCAATTACTGGCTGCAGTGCTAACCTGCGCCTTTTTAACGTGACTATTTTTGTTTTTGCATTACATTAGATACATATTTTATTCTATATACACTACTCACAAAAAGTTAGGGATATTTGGCTTTCCGGTGAAATTTATGGAAACTTGAACAGTTCACGCTACAGTGATATATCATAAAAGTAAGGCATTTAAGTAGAAGCATGCAATGGTGATTTCCTCATCTCAAACAATTTATTGAAACAAAAGCCAACAGTGGTGGGTTATACCCCCACAAAATATGTCAGTGTCTCAATAACTTGTCATGTGGCTTTGAACATCAGTTACAGCTTGACAACGATGTCTCATGCTGTTCACAAGTCAACTTTTTGTCTGCTGAGGCATGGTATCCAGGTTTTATTGAAGAGCGGCCCTCAGGTCATTGAGGTTCTGGGGTACAGAGTTACAAGCCTCTGCACGGTGACTCAGCTGATACTATAGGTTTTCAATGGGTTTCAGGTCTGGAGAAAGTGCAGGCCACTCCATTTGAGGTACTCCAGTCTCCAGCAGCCATTCCCTAATGATGCGACCTCAATGAGCTGGCACATTGTAGTCCATGAAGCTGAAATTTGGCCTGTGTTCATGCAGAGGCACAATAACTGGATTTATGATGTTATTCGAGTAGTATGGGCTTGTCACTGTACCATTTACAAAGTGTAGGGCAGTTCTGTATTCACTAGACACAGTGGCCACAGTGGCTGGTGCATAGCTCTCTCCTTGACGTCTCCAACATCGTTGGCGGCCATCATTTCTGCTGAGCATAAATTGACTTTCATCAGTGAACAGCACTGAGGCCCGCTGGTTCCTGGCCCATGCAAGACCATGACTCCTGTGTCAGGTACCCTTGCAGGTCATTTAGCACAAAGACCACGCTGATGTAAACTGTTTCAAATGGTCTGATGTGACACTTGGGTGCCTCTCGCCTCCCTTTAATATGCCTGGAGTTGTGTGGCATTCATCATCCGGTTCCACAGGGCATTGTTCACAAAGTAGCGGTCATCAGTGTGGGATGTGGCCAAAGACATCCACTTCTATGTCTTTCTGTGACTCTTCCAGTTTCTCTGTTGCAACCTGCTGATGAGACACTGTCACACACTAAGCTCAGTTCCCACTTCTTTCTGAGAACATCCTGCTTGAAGTCTCAGAATGGCGAGGTACTGTTGATCAATTATTAGGTGTCGTCTTGGTCTCATGATGTCAAAATGTGAACGGCATGATTAGGAGGACTGTTTAAATACCAATTCTAATTGAACCAGGAAATTTATTGGGCGATTTATGGATCAAATGCTTGTGTGTGGTTTTGCAGTTAAGCTCCTTGTTAGAGAACAGAAAGTTATGCAAAAAGTACTGAAACATTGAACAGTTGGACATGTGCATTCAAAGGTTTAGAGAAGGTCGCATTAAGTTTACCTGTAAAGGTTTCAGTGCATTTTAGGTTCATTCTGAAATTTCACCCACAAGCCAAATATCCTTAACTTTTTGTGAGTAGTATATATGTGTATACAGTGGTCCGGTCCGTATATATATATATATATATATATATATATATGTGTGTGTAAACAATGGCCTCAGGATACAACATTTTTAACATACAACTGTCTTTTCTGACCCATTTTAAGGCTACTTTCACACTTGCGTTTGGGGTTCCGCTTGTGAGATCCGTTTGAGGGCTCCCACAAGCGGCCCCGAACTGATCCGTTCATCTAATGCATCAGCTTGGCTCCGTTCCGCCTACATTCCGCTCTGGAAGTGGACACCAAAATGCAGCTTGCGGCGTTTTGGTGTCCGCCTGGCCGTGCGGAGCCAAACGGATCCGTCCTGTCTTACAATGCAAGTCAATGGGGACGGATCCGTTTGACGTTGACACAATATGGTGCAATTGCAAACGGATCCGTCCCCCATTGACTTTCAATGTAAAGTCAGGAGTCCTTATTAATATACGATCGGATCTGAGTTTTCTCCAATCCGATGGTATATTTTAACTTGAAGCGTCCCCATCACCATGGGAACGCCTCTGTTAGAATATACCATCGGATTTGAGTTAGATCGTGAAAACTCAGATCCAACAGTATATTCTAACACAGAGGCGTTCCCATAGTGATGGGGAAGCTTCAAGTTAGAATATACTAAGAACTGTGTAATAACTGCCCCTGCTGCCTGGCAGCACCTGATCTCTTACAGGGGGCTGTGATCCGCACAGTGCGGCACCTGAGGGGTTAATTGTGCGTATCATAGCCCCCTGTAAGAGATCAGGTGCTGCCAGGCAGCAGGGGCCAGACCCCCCTCTCTCCCCAGTTTTAAATTCATTGGTGGCCAGTGCAGCCCGCCCTCCCTCCCTCCCTCCCCAGTATTAAATTCATTGGTGGCCAGTGCGGCCTCCCCCCTCTCCCATCATTGGTGGCAGCGGAGAGTTCCGATCGGAGTCCCAGTTTAATCGCTGGGGCTCCGATCGGTTACCATGGCAGCCAAGATGCTACTGCAGTCCTGGCTGCCATGGTTACTTAGCAATTTTAGAAGCATTATACTTACCTGCGCTGTCTGTGGCCGGCCGGGCGCTCCTCCTACTGGTAAGTGACAGGTCTGTGCTATAAGCAATGCGCCGCACAGACCTTTCACTTACCAGTAAGAGGAGCGACCGGCCGGCCACAGACAGCGCAGGCAAGTATAATGCTTCTAAAATTGCTAAGTAACCATGGCAGCCAGGACTGCAGTAGCATCTTGGCTGCCATGGTAACTAGGGATGTCCCGATACCATTTTTTTAAGACTGAGTAAGAGTACCGATACTTTTATTTAAGTACTCACCGATACCAATTACCGATACTAATTTTAACAATAAAATACACACACGTATTTTCTGACTACTGACCAACCAAAAGGCCCAAAAACAGAACTATAACATTTCAAGGAAATATTACACTGAATGGGCGCCACAAAGAGACATTATACTGTATGGGGGCCACAAAGAGACATTATACTGTATGGGGGCAGCTACAAGGAGACATTATACTGTATGGTGGCAGCTACAAGGAGACATTATACTGTATGGGGGCAGCTACAAGGAGACGTTATACTGTATGGGGGCGGCTACAAGGAGACGTTATACTGTATGGGGGCGGCCACAAGGAGACGTTATACTGTATGGGGGCGGCCACAAGGAGACGTTATACTGTATGGGGGCGGCCACAAGGAGACGTTTTACTGTATGGGGGCGGCCACAAGGAGACGTTATACTGTATGGGGGCGGCCACAAGGAGACGTTATACTGTATGGGGGCGGCCACAAGGAGACGTTATACTGTATGGGGGCGGCCACAAGGAGACGTTATACTGTATGGGGGCGGCCACAAGGAGACGTTATACTGTATGGGGGCGGCCACAAGGAGACGTTATACTGTATGGGGGCGGCCACAAGGAGACGTTATACTGTATGGGGGCGGCCACAAGGAGACGTTATACTGTATGGGGGCGGCCACAAGGAGACGTTATACTGTATGGGGGCGGCCACAAGGAGACGTTATACTGTATGGGGGCGGCCACAAGGAGACGTTATACTGTAAGGAGTCAGGACAACAATTTTTGAAGCCCCTCCCTCCTCAGTATAATAGTCTTGTGGCCATCATACAGTAATGTATATTTCTTCTTGCCCTAATGCCTGCTTTTAGAGATCAATGTGCAGCTTGCAGGAAGGGAAGGACCAGGGCCATAGAAGACAGACACAACACCTTTATTTCTTTCTGTCTGTGACCACTCTTCTAACTAAGCTTTATACACTTACTAGGGCCGGTTCCTATAACTTTTTTAAAACTACTGGCAGGCGAACTCTGTTTGAGGAGGCCGGAGGGTGTCTGGACTCTGGAGAGGCATTTCCCGTAGAGATGGGAAGTTCGGATCTTTTTCATGAATCGGTTCATTCGAATCAGTTCATTCAAAAGAACCGATTCGTGAATCGAATCTTCGGTTCACTTGCTGAGTCGGCTCTCAAGTGAACCGAAGGTCAGGAGGGACTCGCTCCTGGCAAACACAACTCTGCTGCAGTGAATGCAGTGGAGCAGACTGTGATGTAATTACAATGTATAGTTATTGCAGGGACTCAGAGAATTGTCTGAGAGTTTATTAGTTAAAAGAATCGAATGAGTCAGAGACTGTGTCACCGAGTCCCTACCAGACTTCCTGCTCTGCTACATGCACCCTGTACACACACAGCTCCGCTACATGCTATACTAATAATGCCACCCCTTTCCCCTGGACGGACTTACAGGGAGCCGCTGAGCAGGAGGCCTGGCAGGGACTCGGTGACACCGTCTCTGACTCATAACTAATAAACTCTCAGACGATTCTCTGAGTCCCTGCACCCTGCACGACTCCCCCTGTGCTGTGAGTCAGTGCTGGTTTCCTCTGATTGGTTGGAGGGAGGGGCGGGGCTAGCTTCCACTGTAGGCTCCTATTACACTGCCTGCTGCTGCCTCTGAAGCTGTTAGCTTTGCGAGATGCAGGGGCAGGCCGCGGACGGACACAGACACATTTAGAAGCGGCGCACAGGTATCGGCAGTGGTATCGGGGACATTTGCACGAGTACATGTACTCGTGCAAATGTCCGGTATCGGTACATCCCTAATGGTAACCGCTCGGAGCCCCAGCGATTAAACTGGGACTTCGATCAGAACTCTCCGCACTGGCCACCAATGAATTTAATACTGGGGAGGGGGGCCGCACTGGCCACCAATGAATTTAATACTGGGGAGGGAGGGAGGGAGGGAGGGGGCGCCGCACTGGTCACCAATGAATTTAAAACTGGGGAGGGAGGGGGGTCTGGCCCCCTGCTGCCTGGCATCACCTGATCTCTTACAGGGGGCTATGATACGCACAATTAATCCCTCAGGTGCGGCACTTGAGGGGTTAATAGTGCGGATCACAGCCCCCTGTAAGTAGGGGTGCACCGAAATTTCGGCAGCCGAAAATATCGGCCGAAAATGCACCTAATCCACTTCGGCCGATATTGTTACATATCGGCCGAAAATATGGGGTGTGGGATTTGTCACCCACCATCTGCGGGCGGGCGCCGGGCGGGCGGTTTACTTTGTCACTGCATCTTTATTTTACCTTACAATCGTGAGGCTCCAGTAACTAACAACTCTGCAGGCAGAACGGAGGGCGGCGTAACGTCACTTACTCACGTGACGCGCCTGCTCCGCCTCCTTCATTCATAAAGTGGGCGGAGCAGGTGCGTCACGTGAGTAAGTGACGTTACGCCGCCCTCCGCTCTGCCTGCAGAGTTGTTAGTTACTGGAGCCTCACGATTGTAAGGTAAAATAAAGATGCAGTGAGTGATGCTGTGAGCAGCAGGGCCGGGGCTGTTATGGGTAGGGGGATCGGTCTATGGCACTGCTATGGGGAGGGGGGATCTGTGCACTGCTATGGGGAGGGGGGATCTGTGCACTGCTATGGGGAGGGGGGATCTGTGCACTGCTATGGGGAGGGGGGATCTGTGCACTGCTATGGGGAGGGGGGATCTGTGCACTGTTATGGGGAAAGGGATCTGTGCACTGTTATGGGGAAAGGGATCTGTGCACTGTTATGGGGAAAGGGATCTGTGCACTGTTATGGGGAAAGGGATCTGTGCACTGTTATGCCCATAACAGTGCACAGATCCCCCTCTCCATAACAGTGCACAGATCCCCCTCTCCATAACAGTGCACAGATCCCCCTTTCCATAACAGCGCCACCCACAGATCCCCCTCTCCATAACAGCGCCACCCACAGATCCCCCTCTCCATAACAGCGCCACCCACAGATCCCCCTCTCCATAACAGCGCCACCCACAGATCCCCCTCTCCATAACAGCGCCACCCACAGATCCCTCTCTCCATAACAGCGCCACCCACAGATCCCCCTCTCCATAACAGCGCCACCCACAGATCCCCCTCTCCATAACAGCGCCACCCACAGATCCCCCTCTCCATAACAGCGCCACCCACAGATCCCCCTCTCCATAACAGCGCCACCCACAGATCCCCCTCTCCATAACAGCGCCACCCACAGATCCCCCTCTCCATAACAGCGCCACCCACAGATGAATTTCATTCATGAAAAAGAATTATTAATAAAATCATTAAAAAAAAAGTATTTTAAAAGTATTTGGGCAAAAAGGCAGTTTCGGTTTCGGTTTCGGTTTTCGGTCAAGGGCATCCTGAATTTTCGGTTTCGGTTTCGGACCAGAATTTTCATTTCGGTGCACCCCTACCTGTAAGAGATCGGGTGATGCCAGACAGCAGGGGGCAGTTATGTACACAGTTCTTAGTATATTCTAACTTGAAGCGTCCCCATCACCATGGGAACGCCTGTGTTAGAATATACTGTCTGATCTGAGTTTTCACGATGTGAAAACTCAGATCTGAAAAAGCTGTTATGCAGACGGATCCGTTCTGAACGGATGCAAGCGTTTGCATTATAGGTGCGGATCCGTCTGTGCAGATACCAGGCGGATCCGTCTGTGCAGATACCAGACGGATCCGCACCGAACGCAAGTGTGAAAGTAGCCTTAGTTGAAACTAAACTCAACATACAGTGCCTCAAATAAAAATCATCAAGGCTGCTTCTCTGGTAAAATAGCTGTATTAGTTGCTAGTTAGCAGTTATTCCTGACTGTTATATGTAAGGACTTGTTTTATCTGTTAGTTATCTGCTTATTTTTCTCAAATCTTAATTTTCTTTTCTTTGACATTTTGGGGCTTTGGGACCCATTACTCAAGTTATAATGGTTTCAACATACAATGGTCGTCCTGGAACCAATTAATAATGTATCTTGAGTGACTACTGCATATAGAATGCTATGCTATTGTTTAGTAAAATGATAGAGACCATTTATAGTAATTGGTGTCTGTTGGTCACATGATGTCCACTATGTGACAGATTTGTCTTTAGCGTGCATTCTATTTTTCTGTTCCTATTACGGAACAGAAAAATGGAGTGTCCGATGCAGATGTGAATGAAGACTTGTAATATTTGTCTATTGTCTTGCACTGTAAAACTCAAGTGACATCTGTTTTTAGGAAACCTGACACTCTTCAGTGCCCCGTCGTTCTGTGCGGGTGGCGAGGTAAAACATCAATTCGTTCGTTTGTGCCAAAAAATGAAAGAATGCATTACTTGAGAATGATGGGAGTGGAAGTTTTCAAGAACAAGGAAACTACAGAAAAGACATCCACAGAAGCTAATGCTGGACTGGATCAGCAGGACACTGAGGATATGGACGTTGGTTGCATGAAAGAAGATGAAGAAGAATTATTGGCAGGGGATGGGGATCTAGATCCTGATAATATTGACAGCAGTGATGTGAAGCAAGATGATGCCTCAGCATGTACAGATGAGTCTACTGCCAATGGCACAAGCAGTGAGAATCGCTAAGAACGTGAACAATCACTGCAGTGGACCAAGTAGCCCTTTATGGATGTGACTGTTTAGTTTTATGTAACAAATAAAAAACATTTTCTGTAAGTATTCTTTAATTTTTCACTCCTGAGGTCAAAACTTGCTAATGCTCATTTTATGTTTTTGTTCTTAAAGAACCAAGATGAATTAGTTTCAAAATAAAATTCTTAAACCTATTGCTGTGTTTGAGTTGCAGAATTGTTCAAGAGGAAAGGGAAAAAAAATATATAATAGAAAAGAGATGCCAGGTACCAGTTACATAAAATCTGAACCTGGGTTAACTATATTCGCACGTTCTTTGTTGTCAGCTTTTGGTTACATTTCTGTAATCTGGCATAAAGTGGATGTGAAAGGTGTATAAAATTTCTCAACTGACTTGTATTGGGAACGCTTCTGTGTTTAGAATATACTGTCGGATCTGAGTTTTCCTTAGTGAAAAATCAGATCTGAAATAAACAGTTATGCAAACGGATCCGTTCTGAACGGATGCAAGCGTTTGCATTATAGGAGCGGATCCGTCTGTGCAGACACCAGACGGATCCGCACCTAACGCAAGTGTGAAAGTAGCCTTACACTGCTTGGCCTTCTCAGTCAGTCTCATAGGTGGTGAATGGAGCAGCAGAGCACATACACGACCACTGCTTCTTTCAAATTGGGGACACAAACCCCCATTCTCATTATTGGAGGTCTCTGGTAGAAACCCCAGATATCAAATACTCAAAACCTATCCTCGGGATAGGTGATAAGTTGCTTTGGTTGCTCAACAACTTTATGTACAATAGGCATGCTACACATGCAAAACATGCAGCATGTATGTGAACAGGATCTTACCGCTGCAGCAAAACCATTTTTCTGTTAAGTCACGTGTATGCATTAGTTGGTGAGGATTCTGCATAGAAAATCCCTACATTAGTACAGTGTAGTAGAGGGGAGTTTAGGAATCCTTATTTCTCGCCCATATTCATTGGGGGACACAGGAACCGTGGGTATAGCTATGTCCTCTAGGAGGCGTTGACACTAGTAAAAGCTGTTAGCTCCTCCCCTGGCAGCTATACCCCCTCCAGCCTGGAGAGAGAGCTTCAGTTTTTTCTAGTGTCAATAGGAGGCAAGACCTTCAGAGCTCCAGAAGATTTTTTATTTTAGTTTTTTATTTTCCTTCTTTTCAGGTGGGAAACAGTGGACGCCTTGCCTCCCTGTTCTCCCGGGGGGAGCACGCCAGCGTTGGTTCGCCACGCTGTCTCCTCCCCCCACAAGAAGACAAGGTGGACCAGGGCAGCTTCGCTCCCCTGCATCCCGCCAGCCAAGGGGCCACCTAGGCCCGTCAAAGAGAAGACCCTCCCGCCATACCAGACTCCTGCCACTCCGGTACCAGCTGCTGAGGAGGTGACCCTGCTGGAGAAGGTGACCTTATGGGCCCACTTAGGGAGTGTGAAGAGAAGAGGATGAAGATGAGGTGAGTACACAGGATTAGGTAAGTATGTTTTAACCCTCTTCCCCCTCCCTCTCTCTTTGGTGGCAGGAAACAGGCACGAGGCTTTATTATAGTAACTAGAGGGGTTCTGCCACAAGATATGGCGGACTTACTGTTAATTTGGCCTCACTATGTTCTGCCAAACAAAGAATGGCTTACAATAGCCAAGTATGGACCCTCAGATATTAGGTGTCAGCAGATCTGTGCCACACTATTGTGTTATAGCACCAGGGCCCCCTCTTACTTCCCCTCTAGGCCGACGGCTACGAGGCGACTTAGGGGATTAATAACATCCTGGCAAGGCACTGTGGTGTCCCAGGCCGCTCCCGCAGCTACCACCGGGATCCACCCTTTCGGGAGCCGGCACCAGGTAGCGCCGCTCCGGAAGGGTTAACGCCGAAGTCGGCCGCAGCAAGAAAATTCCGGCCCGCGATCTTCCCAGTCCGGGGTTAAATATCGCACTCTGAACTCGGCCCCCCGGCCGGTGGGCACACGCGGCCTCTCTGCTCAGGTCTCTCTGCGCCCCGGCTGACCGACAGCTCCGGTCAGCCGTGCGCGAAAACTTCGGCCCGGCCACAATGCCGGGCCGGGACCATGCACTGGTCGGACATGCAAGAAAGGGAGCGGAGGAGGCCCCCCACTCCCCCTATGTGATCCGCTGGGGCACTTAGAGGGTTAATCACATCTCTAGACAAGGGGTGGGGGTGCACTGTGGCGCGAATTCTTCCCGCCTCACTTTTCCTCTCCAACAAGCCACAGGGCCCTGCCCCCGGTCCTTTACACAGCTTAAGCCCTTCTGGCCGGCCACTTCTGTAGCCGACACCAGATGTCTGGGCAATGTGAAGGGAGGACCGCTCCTTAACGTTCAAACAGTTACCTCTTCCTGCCTCTCTGCCCCACAGCTGGGCATCCCAAAAAAGGAAGAAAAAAATGTGCTATACGGACAAAGGAGGACCTCTCATAGTTTCCAATCGCCCTCCTGGGTCGTTGGTTGATATTCCTTCACCTGCGCAGATCCAGGGAGGACAGCTGAAGTATTCCCAATCCACCCTCTGGGTCGTGTGGTTGATAGTTCTCCAGCACAGGACCTCTGGATTCCCAATCCGTCCTCCGGGGCTGTTTGGTTGATAATTCTCCACCTGCATGATCCAATGGAGAACCTCTGAAAGTTCCCACTCCATCCTCCGGGGTCATTTGGTTGATAAAGCTCCACCTATGCAATCCGGTGGATGGACCTCTAGAGTCCCACTCCACCCTCTGGGTAGCTGGTTGATATATCCCCACCGGCGCGGCCTACAACTGCCACGGGCAAGTTTTTTTCCTTGTTCACCTGCACACCCCCAAGGGTCCCGCTCAGACGCACCCTTCCATCCCTGGAGAGGTTCGGTCCGAGGGGGGGGGGGGGGGGAATCAGTGATTCGGGCTCTGACTCGAATCCGTTGCAATCTTCCAAGATTGCGCCCACAGTAGCGAGCAGTTCTTGTCATCTGCATTACCCCCTTTCCTCAGGTGGAGTATTTGCACCACTGCTGCATACAATACCTACCTTAGGCATTACCTCCTTTCATAGGTGAACTAACTGCTAGAGCACTGTTTTCAGTGACGCCTGTAGTTTTTTCCCCTTTCATTGGGGACGGAATTGCATTTCCACTGGGTACAGTCCGTACAGTATGCATTAGCCTCTTCCATAGGTGGTGTTATGGCATTATCACCGGTTACAGTGTTTACTGTAGGCATTACCCCTTCCTTAGGTGGAGTAATTGCACTCACAAGGTGCTGGATTCGCCATATGCATTACCCTTCCGTAAACTGCGTAATCTCTACCGTTGCATTCAGTTCCTGCTGTATGCATGACCACTTCTGCTGCAGTACTCTTTTATGCATTACCCCTTCCATAGGTGGAGTAATTGCACTGCTACGGTTACAGTACTTGCCTTATGTATTGTCCACTGCCGTAGGTGGACTGAGTACAATCACACTGGTTTCAGTGCCGGATGTATGCATCCCCCCTCGGTAGGGGGCGTATTGCATTTCCACTGGGTTCTGTACCTGCCATATGCATTAGCCTTCTCTCATCACTGTGCTTCCTGTTGCATTTCCCCTTCCACAAGTGATCCGCTTACAGATGCCTTAGGACATTCTTTCACATTGGGGCGTGGCAACAGTCGATACCGCAGGTGCTGGTGCTCTGCATCTGTGGTGTATGGGTGCCGCTAGTGGATACGGTAGCTGTTTCCACATGGACTCCTCCTTATCTTTCGGTTCTGGTTTGGAGCATGGTTGTAACATCCTCTGTCTTCTCAGAGGGGTTGCCTAGCAACACTGTGTCCTAGAGACCACCCATCTCTATGGGCCTCCTCGGCTCCAGTCGGTCATGATATGGTCCTCATCAATACGTGCTGCATTCGCCATTGCGAATAATATGGGGAGTATGTTCCAGCGAGTTGTGTTCACTGACTGTAGTCCCCCTCAGCTGGAGGTTCTGCCCTGACGCTAGCTTGCTGTGGCTCCTGTTCAGAGCCCTTCCAAGGTGAAGTGTTCAGGCTAGCTCTGCTTAACTGGGGCAGTATGGTACCATGGCTTCTACCGGATAGCCTCACGCCTCCCCCTCAGTTTTGCGCCAACAGGGCGGGTGCTGGCTACTTCTGGGGGAGTGGTATTTGTGTTACCACTACATACTATGGTTCTTACTGCACAGCTCCTTCGTCAGGTGGTGGATTCTTCTAGCACTGAATTGGTGGCCTCTGCGGCGTGGCCCCTCCTCCGCTTGGGTATGGGCTAGAGATACAGTTGTGGCTCCCCCTGCTTGACTTCCTCCTCTGGCGGAGTTTTGGCACTAAATGCCTGGTGGCAGCTTCATTTGCACGGGGTATTTTTTTCCGGACCTGGCTGGTGGGCTGTTGCACACTCCACATCTCTCCTTCTACAGGTGAATCCTTCCCATTGGTCCTGGGTGTGCTACCTGTATCTACATTACCTCTCAAGACATGTCTAATGTCTAGGTCACCTCAGCCCTCTGGTGATCATACTTTCCACCGCCCATTCCGTGGGTAGGCTACGAGACTCTCCACACCAGACGGAGTGGAGTTGCTGTCACGTCTTGCCGCGCTGATAGACGTTCCATTCCTGAAACGTAACACCCTTCTATTTCTTCTTCCTCCTTGAACAGAATGGCTGCCGGCCTCTCCCTTCTGTATTCCGGGACGAAGCAATCTGTCTGCGTTGGAGTCGCCCAGACGTGGACTTCCCACCTTTCTCTCCCCAACAAGGGGTTTGGAAGCTTGTGGCGTGGACGCCCTGATTTCCTACTACTTGGCAGGCGTTCTCCTTACTTGCTTTTATTTCCCCCCTTCTCCCTCCTTCCCAGAGTTCTACGGAAGATCAGGATGGAGGGTATTCCGATTTATCCTAGTCTCCCTGGGGATTGGCCGTCGCACGTGGTGCGCCCACCTTGTTCTCCTTCTAGGAGACGTCCTTGGTCACTGCCACACAGAGATGACCTCCTTTCGCAGTGTACGGTCTTCCATTAGTATTTCAGGTCTCTTCGTTTGTCGGCGCGGTTATTAAGACCGCCATTCTACGCGAAGAGGTTTTTTTCGGCGGATGTCATCCGCAAGCCTGCATCGTCCAGGATCTATTCAGGACCTGGAGGTCCTTCCTGGGTTTCTGTGGAACTCAAAATGTTCAGCCACTTTGTTTTATCTCTCCCCACGGTCCTGTCCTTTCTACAATCGGGGTTGGACCTTTGGTCTGGCCCTTAGTTCTTGAAGGGTCAGGTGTCGGTCCTGTAAGGACCTTTCTTCAGGGAGTGGCACATACGGTTTCTCCGTTCCGTCCTCTTTTACCGCCTTGGGATCTGAATTAGTCCTCTCAACGTTCCAGGTTTCCCCTGGAGCCCTTGTGAGAGTTTTCTCTGACTCCTGTCCTGGAAGGTAGTTTTTTCTGGTCGCTATCTCTTCCATCAGACGGGTGTCTGAGTTAGCAGCGCTCTCTACAGAGAATCCTTCCTGGTTTTTCATAGGGACAAGGTGGTTCGCCGGCCTGTCCCTTCTTTTCTTCCGAAGGTGGTCTCTGACTTAAATTTTAACGAGAAAATTGTCCTTCCCTCACTGTGCCCATCTCCTTCACACCCTAAGGAAAATGAGTTACACCATTTGGACGTTGTCAGAGCCCTGAAGATCTATTTAGCAGCCTCCGGTACCTTCCACCGTACGGATCCCCTTTTTGTCATTCCGGAGGGTCCTCGAAAAGGAATGGCGGCTTCCAAGGTGGCAATCGCATGCTCAATTCGGTCTACAATTGCTGAAGCATACTGTGCCCAAGGCAGGGTTCCGACCTTAGGTGTCACGGCTTACTCCACCAGAGCGGTGGGCGCATCTTGGGCTCGGAGGAATCACGCTTTGGCTGTACTGTCGTGTAGGGTGGCTACTTGTCCTCCTTACACACATTTGCAAGATTTTACCAGGTGCATACCTTTGGCCACTCGGTCTTGCAGGCGTCAGTTTCGTAGATGCCTGCAGGGATGCTTGCTTCCATGGGTCTGTGGTTTTCCCTCCCTGTGGACTGCTTTTGGACGTCCCACGGTTCCTGTGTCCACCAATAAATATGGGCGAGAAAAGGAGATTTTTGTATAACTTGCCAGTAAAATCTCTTTCTCGCTCTTCATTGGGGGACACAGCACCCACCCAGTTTTATTGTTCGACCGCAGTTGTGGCTGTTGCTGGTTAGAACCCCGTTGGGTTTTCGACATGTTTGATGTTCCATGTTTTTTCTTGGTTGGCTTGCTTCTCCTACTGCTTCTACACAAACTGAAGCTCTCTCTCCAGGCTGGAGGGGATATAGCTGCCAGGGGAGGAGCTAACAGCTTTTACTAGTGTCAACGTCTCCTAAAGGACATGGCTATACCCACGGTTCCTGTGTCCCCCAATGAAGGGCGAGAGAGAGATTTTACTGGTAAGTTATACAAAAATCTCCTTTTTAAAAACCACAACAAAATTAGGGCTACCAATTTCTCTTGGATTTGCCATGTATTTGACTCATTAGATTTGGGTGTAATTGTTCATAATCAATAATAAAAAAAAAAATTATACTGCATAAAGAATGAACATGTTTTTTGTTTTTCTCTCTAGGCATGGCATCTAGAGAAGAAAGTATTTTACAGTTTCATAAAGCAACTGGTGCAACTGCATCTTCAACATGCAATCCAGTTTTGGGCACCAGTCCATTATCTATATTGCTGTTAATTTTTTTTTTTTTAGGAGTTCAAAGAATATTCGCCTGCTTCCAGGTCCATGTGGCCACGCTGCAAAAGATAGGACATGTCTTATCTTTGGCCACAACAAATAGTGTGCTGTCCTAATAGGGGCCAGAATTTTAGTTTTCAAATGATGCCATTCTAAGTGCCATAAGTTTGTGGGCATAGTACCCACTTGAAGTTTTACTTTCCAGCTGTGTATGTTTATAAAGTATCTGTGGGAGGATTGAAGCTGCGAGTGACTTAAGGAAGAAAGATCACTTGGAGCGTATATGCTCTGCTCTGACTGTCACACTGGGAGTGTAGAGAAAAGCAGTTGAGAGTATGGTCACCCCTGCACTTAATCTGGTCACTTGTCAAGCTTGTATCTGAAACGTTTATGCTAACTGTGGCTTGAACTCTGTAAATCTAGAACATTTCTTTTTAGGAGTTCTAGGTCTTAGGTTCTGCTTGAATCTACTTGTATCCAGAAAAGTTTTCAAAAGAACAATTCAGCATCTGGTGAAAAGGCTTTTGGCTTCACTTTTCATGTCCCAAAACTTTTAATTCTTTCAGTACTGAAGTGAAGCCAAGAGCCCTTTTACCATATGTTGAATTGTTCTTTTGGAAACGTTCATGTTTGCCACATGGTCGAAGTGGGTTTCAAGCACATGATGAAAGGAGGAATACAAATTTGAGCTGGTATTCTTTATCTTGTAAGTATTGTATCCACAAACAAAAGTTTTTTTTATTTTTGCATTTTATTACAAAATGTTATGTTTTGGTGCAGAATTGCAGGAAGGTACCTATGAGTGTGACCGTTTTCAGTGTGCCAGATTGTTATGGGGGTAAAAGTTTATATAAAATTCAGGTTATATTTGTGTCTGGCAAAATAGTCCTGGCAGTAAAACGGTTTGTTTAAAATATGCAGAAAAGAATGTAACTCCTAATAAATGTGGACTACTTGGTTAGAATCGTCAAAACTGGTGCTATCTGAAGGATTTTAGTATTGTTTATCTCAGTGAAGGAAATCAATCTCAGACCTCATGCACATGGCCGTTGTCGTTTTGCCATCCATAAAAAAGATACCAGCCGTGAGCATCCCGCGCTTTTTTTGGTCCTTGGAAATGTCCATTCTTGTCCACAAAATAGACAGGAATAGGACATGTTCTGTAATTTGTGAATTGCCGTACAGATGTGGAGAGCACATGGATGACATCAGTGTGGCGTCTGCATTTTTTGCGGCCCCATAGAAGTGAATGGACCCGCGTGAAAACAACAAAAAATGCAGGTCGGATGATTTAACAGTTTTTGAGGCAAAACCAGAAGTGGGTTGTAAGGGAATATAAAGAAAGTACTTATACTTCTCATCACTACTGAATCCACTTTGGACATTGGCTCAAACTGCCACAAAAACGTGTGGGTAACACCAGTTTAAAAGAGGTATTGTCATCAATGTCATTGATCACCTATTGTTTGTGTATCAGAAAATAACTAGTGGTATCCAAACATGATGAAGCTGCATGCATCACACATGAGCTTTAGGGGGCAGCATTGCTTCACTGACTAGTTCATTTCTCATTGAGCATTCAAAAGGTGTTCCTTTTACTCCACATCAGTGTAATTATATGTTTTCTATTTAATGTGATCCTTGGTTTGATGTTTTTTTTTACCTCCCCAGCAATGTAAAACACAACTACATTCTTAATGAAATGCCCTCCGTAAATTGTTAATAAGACAATCTAATGTTCATGTTTACCATGCATATGAAGAACATTTGCTTTTTGGGTGATTACATTCATGCTAGTATTCACAAGATCTATTATGAGACAAAGAAGAAATTTCTCATACAGCAATGTTCAAATTGACCTTTTAATATAGAATAGCAATTGTCTGCCGAGTGCTCATTGATCTGTCAAAACCACGGTACTTCCCACCCTGAAAACAAGTTGATACGACCTTTGTATACAATGAAATACATTTGTTTTGTTTCTGTTTTCCAGTGGTCACATTTAGATGGGTGTAACACTAACAAATTTTTAGGAAAAAGGAGAATTATCCTCTAAGGGTCCACAAATCGCTGATCTGCAAAAGATGGGTAACTGTAGAGATCCTGTCACACACTATATATATATATATATATATATATATATATATATATATATTTATTATAAATCATTTTTTTTTTTCCTGCAGAAATGTCCTATTGTCCTCAAAACGGACAAGAATAGGACATGTTGTAAATTTTTTGTGGGCTGTGGAACGGACTTATGGATGCGGACAACACAGGGGTGATTTGCAGCCCCATTGAGATGAACAGGTCCACATCTGATCTGCAAAAAATGCAGATCGAATGTGGACCAGGACCAGGTACGTGTGCATGAGCCCTAAGACAGTCAGTTGAAAATTCAAACCATTCTGCAGGCAGCAGCTTGTAGCACAGGGGAAGCCCGAGCAGATTGACGTATAGTTTTGTAGTAAAGTATTCAGTATAACTTAATTTTTTCTGATCTTGTAAATCTCTGCTCATTTAGGGTTTAGGAGTCCAGTGGGCAGTAGTACAGTGCTAAAAACAAAAGGTGTGGGAACCGCACTCTAAATAAACAATAAATGTCAGTGATGAACTCCTGCAGATACGGTAAATTATGAAACTCATCCAATTACCAGAGATGAATTCGCTGAACCTTATTGTTCATGCGGGGATGGTAACAAATTCTTCTACTATTGGTCCATGGATAATGTAGTGAGTCTCAAATAACTTTAACCAAGCTCCGAACCCAAATAGAAGAAGCAAATAAGTATTGGTCTCAAACACCTCGTGCTGATCCACAGATCTCGTGCTGGGCATTTCTATGTGCAAGTTTTAATCTTACTACTTGTAAGTATAATAAATTCCTCACCATTGAAGATACCGAGGGTATTGCACCATTTGTGTTATTCCTTTTGAAGGTCCGGTGTTTGGATTCAGTGGTTGGATTCCCAGCACGAGATCTGTGGATCAGCACGAGGTGTTTGAGACCAATACTTATTTGCTTCTTCTATTTGGGTTCGGAGCTTGGTTAAAGTTATTTGAGACTCACTACATTATCCACGGACTAATAGTAGAAGAATTTGTTACCATCCCCGCATGAACAATAAGGTTCAGCGAATTCATCTCTGGTAATTGGATGAGTTTCATAATTTACCGTATCTGCAGGAGTTCATCACTGACATTTATTGTTTATTTAGAGCGCGGTTCCCGCACCTTTTGTTTTTAGCTATTTAGGAGACTGAACCTACTCCCTTAAGGGTACCGCTGCTGTTTGTTCATTACTTCCATACCAGATAACACTATTGTTTAGTAGTACAGTGCTGGCTGATTGTATGCATGGTCCTACCTGACAGGTTGTGAGTAATTAGGGATCCTCTATTTTCCCATAGAGCGTGGGGAGCTGATGGTTTGCCATGGCATTATGCTTATTAGGTGTGGTGTAATAGCTTACATATAAATTTTATACAGGCAGTAATGCGCTAGTTTACAGCATATACCTATTGAATTGATCAAACAATTGCATTCAATTAAAATGCAAGATGGCGCCGTCACAAACATCCATGGCCTGGCGTCAGAGCGTGCGTGTCACCGCTCTGCGCAGGCGCAAGATGGAGCCGTCACTCGCAGCCCGATCTGGCCCTGACCTATTGCACCTATTGCGAGATCTTGCTTGAGGAGGTGTGGTTGAGCAAATACCTTGTGATCCATACTGTTATCGCTACTGGTGCATAGTACGGGATGCGTTGCCGTGGGGATAGACTAAGCATTCTCCCTCTAATCACGCCAGCGCAGGATCAATTATCTGAGAGTCTATCAACTACTTACTAGCTGATGGGTACAATAAAAAATGCCTAAAATATTATATGAATTCTGCAATTTATCTGTCAGTTTGATTCACGGTCATAGTAGAAATGCACATTAATTCATGTGACAGTAAGGATATACATAGGCTCCGGTCTGTGGTCTGTTTGGGCACAAAAAATATATAATAAAGGTGGCTCTCATATGGGAGACAAAAGGTAGAAAGGGGATGAAAAGGAGTATACAATATTAAGTGTATTAACCCTTTTCCCCGGCGCCTCCACAACGGCACTCCAGGAGGGTGTCTCTGCCTCCCCAGGACAGGAAACAACATAGAAGCTCAAGTTTAAAAGGCCTGCTTCAGTTTGTTTCCTGTCTTCGTGATTGAGTAGAAGTCGTTCCAGCCGCGGCAGGGGTTAAAGTGGATGTCTCATGGCCTATGGATATTGCCCCATTCCGGGAGGGCTGTGCAGAGGACGGGTACTGTAGGGGCAACCTCTACCCGTGCCTTTGGCATAAGTCCTTCCATAAAGGCAGCCCCGGTTTTCCATTTCATCCACCATGACGGCTATGGATGAGATTGATCCATTGACCTCTGTAGAAGTAGGAAATACATAAGAGAGTTTAAGAAGCCCCCACCCACCCCCAGTGTTTTTCCTGTCCCTATGGGGCAAGCTGCACAGAGAAGACTCCTGTGGGAGTTGAGTTTATTGTTTTTTTCACTAAAAGATTGGCTTACCAATCTCCTCCTCAGCCCTCCCGCAGTTTATGCCAAAGCTGGGCTGGAGAGGTTGACGTGGATCTCGTCTCTGATAGCGGGAGACCTGATTTCACTGATGCTTGTAGGGTTTCCTTCCTGATTGTGTGGAAGCAGACAAGCACAGACGCCGAACGCTGCAAGGCAGTGCTCAAGGCTCCGCTGTAATCCCGGCTATTTCCGGAAAGGGCGGAGCTTCATGGGGCACGTGTCATCACGCTGGGTCGGGCTCCTGAAGCAAACCCTGATGACGTCAGACGCCGAGCTTCAAAACAGCACGGCAGCGCTCAGTCAGCGTCTCCTCTGTCTGCAGCGACTATGGCTCCGGAGGCTCCTGGGACCCGTTTTGAATGTGCAGACCCACCTTCGGTAACTCCATCCGTGAGTCTCCCAGGGGGAAACCTGCATCCCTCTCTGTAAATGTTTTCTTAAGTTAGTTCATGGGCCTGATTGGGGGTTGCTCTTTTACCTAGGTTAAGGAAATAAAAGCAAAAACAAAGTATACCAAATGTGTTAATTGCTCAAAAAAAATTACCTGAAGAAACTCTGCAAAAATTGCAATAGCGACCTTTTGAAGGAAGAGCAACAGTCTATCATGACGTAATTAAAACCATGATTCAGGGTAAAATCAGATCCTCATTGGCGTCTCTTACCACCCCTCAAAACGCACCTCCTACGAAAAAGCCAAGGTTCTCCGTTCCATCCTCCTCAGATTCTGAGGACATGGAGGAAGGTGTGTCAGCGTTCAAACACGATCTTGATGAAGATCAGTTGTCGGATGGGGAGATAGTAGAAGATATGGATGAACTTCTTAAGCTGTAAGGGGGACCATAGGTATCGAAAACGTCCAAAAAACAAGATCTGTACAGGGCGAAATGTTTGGGGGATTCCGAAAAAAAAAAAAGCTACAGTCTTTCCCATTAATGAAAATATAAAAGAGATGATGTGTACGTTGGACCGGCACTCAAAACACTATAGGAGAGATGTGGAACCAGACAGATTTATTTAAACACAATGAAATCTAGATACTAATCATCTATTATACAGTCTATCGATTTATAGAATGTCGATTATAAAAATCGATCAAATAAAATCGAATACATAAAATATAAAATACAATGACCTAAACATCAGTACAACATTCTAAATCGATGTTGAGTTTCTTGTGGAGACTTATTTATGTAGGTGAAAGTCCCAGTGCAAAAGACTCGTATGTATAAGTAAGTCCCAGTAATGGATATCAATCTGAATATCTAGGACCTCTGGTCTTTGTTTAAAGGGCACAATTTTGCCTAAATTTCATTGCATACTTAATCAGTATAACCCGCTTTCAAGGATAAATGTACACTTTTGTTACTAACAACCCATTGCGCTGATCAAAAGGTTCTTTTTCTGCGTGTGGAAGTTTTATTCAGGTGGCGTCCCACCATTCACATCACGATCCAGCAATGTTGGTTTCTCTTTGCAGCAACTTTCAGGATCTCGTCTCAAATCTCGTGGGACTTGGTCCGTCTGTAGGTTTCGTGAGTAAAGCGATATTTTGCTCCTTTAGTGGTAGGACTTAATACATGGCCATGTATGATTCGCAGTTGAATTAACGCACAGGTATTCCGTCCAGACGCGTTTCGAGATAACTTCTCTCTTCCTCAGTGGGTCACCTGTGGTCTGGACATCGACTTTTAAACTCTCCTCATCCATCCTTAATTATTCACATTGGGTTTCAACATGTGTTGATAATTTCATTGAGTGGTTAAAGTATCCGATTTTTTTCAAAGAGAGGGTCTCCGAATTTTCAGAAATATCCGATTTTTTTATTTGTTCGTTCTCCATAATTACAAGTGTTCTACCAAACTCATCGAGTACAAAAAGAATATATATCATATCCGCATTAAGAGTCGTGATCATAACTGATTTCTACAGTATACAGTTCTACATTAAAATATTCTGTAGTTCTTGCGTTTCTTGAACAAACCCCAAATCTATTTCTGGTCGATATTTTTGCCGTTAATCGAGCTCATTCGATTTTTTTCGATCTTCTTTTTATTTTTTTAAAACTCATCTTCATAGTGCGTTTTTGATGCGTTTTTTTTTCGGTGTGTCTGCGCTTTTTGTACTATATGTGCAAAAATTGTTACTTAGTGTTCTGTATGTGGGATTTTTTCAAGAACTTAAAGTCTATTTAATCCCATTTAAGGTGAATAACTGGCATAAAATGTGTTCATAGTGTGTGGTTTTGAAGTGAAAAACACTACATTGACTCATTGTGCGTGACTGTGATCCTACCATATAGCGCACAAGCTAAACAGGTGCGCCACATTATTAACCAACACTGGCATTTCTTATTGAGGGATAAGACCATTGGCCCTATGCTCCACACCTCCCCCTTGATTACATTCACCAAGGTACCCAATTTAGGGTTAAAGATTGAACCCTCCATTAGAAACCACATAAAGAAAGATGGTACCACCCTTCAAAAATGGTTAAACATGAATGGCTTCTATAGATGTGGGAAATGTTTGGGATGTAGGAGTACAACATTCCCGAAAAAAACAACTAAGGTCCAATCTACCCAGAACGATTTTGTCTTAGACATTAAGGGTTGTCTGACATGTGATTCCTCCAGTGTGGTCTACCTTGTCCAGTGCCCCTGCCGAAAACAGTATGTTGGCAGAACGAAGAGACCCCTGAAAGTAAGGCTCTCAGAACATCTGAACAATATAAAGAAGGGCTTCAAAAATTACTCGTTGTCGAAGCATTTTAAAACTGCACATAATAGTGACTTCAGGGGTCTCTCGTATGTGGCCCTGGAGAAGGTGGACACACACTGGAGAGGAGGCAACCATATCATGAAAATGTCGCGAGCTGAGTCTAGGAGAATCTATGACTTTGGTAGCCTTCTTCCAGCAGGTCTGAATTCTGACCTAGAGATCTTTGGGTTCAATTGAACCTTTAACTCATCACTATAGAGACCATATTGAATTTTCACATGACAATTAGGAATAACCCATTCAGGGTTTAAGTATAGTAACATAAGTGTCACTGTCACGCACAATGAGTCAATGTAGTGTTTTTCACTTCAAAACCACACACTATGAAAACATTTTATGCCACTTATTCACCTTAAATGGGATTAAATAGACTTTAAGTTCTTGAAAAAATCCCACATACAGAACACTAAGTAACAATTTTTGCACATATAGTACAAAAAACGCAGACACACCGAAAAAAGCGCATCACTACTATGAAGATGAGTTTTAAAAAAAATCGAAGATCTAAAAAATCGAATGAGCTGGATTAACGGCAAAAATATCGACCAGAAATTGATTTGGGGTTAGTTCGAGAAACGCAAGAACTACAGAATATTTGAATGTAGAACTGTATACTGTAGAAATCAGTTATGATCATATATATTCTTCTTTTTGTACTCGATGAGTTTGGTAGAACACTTGTAATTATGGAGAACGAACAAATAAAAAATCGGATATTTTCTGAAAATTCGGAGACCCTCTCTTTGAAAAAATCGGATACTTTAACCACTCAACGAAATTATCAACACATGTTGAAACCCGATGTGAATAATTAAGGATGGATGAGGAGAGTTTTTAAAAGTCGATGTCCAGACCACAGGTGACCCACTGAGGAAGAGAGAAGTTATCCCAAAACGCATCTGGGCGGAATACCTGTGCGTTAATTTGACTGCGAATCATACATGGCCATGTATTAAGTCCTACCACTAAAGGAGCAAAATATCGCTTTACTCACGAAACCTACAGACGGACCAAGTCCCACGAGATTTGAGACGAGATCCTGAAATTCGCCGCAAAGAGAAACCAACATTGCTGGATCGTGATGTGAATGGTGGGACGCCACCTGAATAAAACTTCCACACGCAGAAAAAGAACCTTTTGATCAGCGCAATGGGTTGTGAGTAACAAAAGTGTACATTTATCCTTGAAAGCGGGTTATACCGATTTAAGTATGCAAGCCTGAAATTTAGGCGAAATTGTGCCCTTTAAACAAAGACCAGAGGTCCTAGATATTCAGAGTGATATCAGTTACTGGGACTTACTTATACATACGAGTCTTTTGCACTGGGCCTTTCACCTACATATATAAGTCTCCACAAGTAACTCAACATCGATTTAGAATGTTGTACTGATGTTTGTCATTGTACTTTATGTATTCGATTTTATTTGATCGATTTTTATAATCGACATTCTATAATCGATAGACTGTATAATAGATGATTAGTATCTAGATTTCATTGTGTTTAAATAAATCTGTCTGGTTCCACATCTCTCCTATAGTGTTTTGAGTGTCGGTCCAACGTACACATTACATTTTTATTGAGAGCAAGGGGTGGTTCCTTTTGACCAGAGCACCAGGCGTGATTGTTCAGTGAGCCATCTGTTTATTGCATCCAGATAAAAGAGCTGATTATTGATGAATGGTCGGATCCTGAAAAAAGACTGGGGGTTTCTAGAGAATTCAGAAAGAGGTTACTCTTTGACAAATATGGTTGTTTGAGATGGCTCACCTGACTATTGCATATGAGATTAGTGCTCCAACCAATATCGACACACCCAGTCTATAGAAAAAAGATCAATATAAAGTATAGAGTGGTTGTGCGCACCTCATTTGGAGGGGTTCATCAAACGTTTTTATATAAAACCAATTACTGGTGTAGAATAATAGCAGTTTTATTTTAAATAGGTTAAAAACTGATGTGTGACAGTATCCAATGTGTAGGGAATTTCAGAGATATTCAACGGTACGGACCAGGGTCAGGTGGACCAAAAAGTATTGGGGTCTCCGTAATGAATATCTCTGATAGTCCTCAAGTAGCTATATAGCCCTCTGACAGTTCAGGAAAAGTAAAAAAGGTGTATCAACACTCATCAGATAGATACAGACATTAGCCAGAATTCATCAATATAGTGATCAATAATTCATCAATATAGTAATCAATAATTCATCCACAGTGGGACCAAAGAGAACAATAGTGAAAAAACAGTAATATATCCACAATGGGACTACAAAGAGAAAACACAAATGTGAATGTATAATACAAAAAATATTAAAGTAAATACATAAAAGTGAGTCCACCTGTTTAAGGGCTCTTTCACACTTTCGTTGTCCGGATCTGTCGTGTACTCCATTTGCCGGAATTACACGCCGGATCCGGAAAAACGCATCACAACGCATTATTTTTTCTTTCTGGATGCGTCTTTCCAGCTTTTTATGGAAGAGACTGATCCGGAAATCCTGAAGCCAACATCAACGTTTTTTTTTCCGGATCAGTCGTACGGATCCGGTATGGGGCCGGATCCGTACGACGGATCCGTTGTGTACTGATGAGCGGATCCGGTATGTAAATTAATTCTTATCAGAAATTTAATTCTTATCAGAAAATTTCTAGTTTTACAACCAATAAAATATGCAAATATTTTGGTCTATAAAAAGTAAACCTAGGTGACTACCTCAGATTCTGCTTAGGATTGTCACAAGGATGATGCCTGAACAAGAGTTTTCTTTCAAAGCCCTGATCTTTGTTTCAAGATGGAGGAAACAAGAGCGAGATAGACGTCGTCTTCGTCGGTATTGGGTTCATCCAATATCATTGGCACGGATTAATGAAGGAGCATTCGAAGTCCTGTCCCCGGAGTTACGTCATTATCCCGAAAAATTTTATAACTATTTCCGCATGAATATGGCTACCTTTGATGAGCTCCTAGATCGAGTATCACCGAGACTGGCAAGAATGGATACGTTCTTCCGCAGGAGTGTGTCACCAACAGAACGACTCATGTAGACCATCCGGTAAGATAATGACATATAGATATATAAATTTTAATAATTTCTATGTGTTGTTTAGTATTTAGATTTCATTTACCATTTTTATAGCAGCTATAATAATCTGTCCGTATTTTATATAAATATTACTGCCAGTAAATATATATTGATCCTTTCAAGTATAGAAAAATTTTAATTATTAAAAGGATATTTATGATAATCATAGTCATTCAGGCCATATCAAATTTTACAAATCCATATTATTAAATTTTTCTGTATTTAAAATTAATAATCTAATATTTAATTATTTTTTCCTCAGCTTTCTGGCTACAGGTGACAGTTTCACCTCGCTACACTATAATTTTCGGCTCGGAATTTCAACTATTTCAACAATTGTCAAAGAAACCTGTCAAGTTTTATGGGAGCAACTGCATGAGGAATTTATACCTACTCCCAATCGGCAGAGATGGCTACAAACTGAAAAAAAATTTCACGAGGTGTGTCAATTTCCGCATTGTGTCGGCGCAGTGGACGGAAAACATATTCGTATAATAAAGCCGCCAGGTACCGGATCTGAATTTTTTAATTATAAAAAATATTTTTCAATTGTTTTAATGGCCATTGCTGATGCTGAGTACCGGTTTGTGGCCGTTGATATTGGTGCATATGGCCGCACCAACGATTCCATGATTTTCAAAAACTCTTTCATGGGACGGAGCGTGTACAATAGGGAATTTGACTTTCCACCTCCTAAACCTATGCCCGGAACCAACAGTCCACCACTGCCATACGGATGAAGCCTTCCAAATGTCTGTAAACCTGATAAAACCCTACTCCAGCCGTGGATTCGATGCCACCAAACGCAATTTCAATTATCGCTTAACAAGGGCACGAAGAATGGTCGAGTGCACCTTTGGGATCCTTGTATCTAAATGGAGAGTGTTTGCAAAACCTATTCAGTTGAAGATCGAAACTGTAGACGAAGTGGTAAAGTGTGGGGTAGTACTTCACAATTTCCTACGGACTAAAGAACCCGCCATTGAGCGAATAATGGAGGACAGCCAAATGACAAGTATTACAACTTTTGAACAACGTGGTACTGTGGCAGTGTCCGCCATGCGCGATTCATTTGTTACCTACTTTAGCTCAGATGCTGGACGTTTACAGTGGCAGGACCAGAATGTATAATATTGAAATATTTTCATGTTTGTTTTACAAAATTTTTCGATAATAATGTTTATTAAATTTTTCAAATTAAATATAGTAGTATGGTGTTTCTTTTTAGGTAAATAATTTAAATTATTTTTACAAAAACTATTACCGCATGAGTAGCCATTATCATTGGCTGGCTCCCCAAGCGGTGGGAGAGCATGTCAGGCCTTTATCCACCACACCCTCTCCCACCGCCTGGAGAGCGACACAGTTCCAGTGTCGCTCCCCAAGCGATGGGAGAGCATGTCAGGCCTTTATCCACCACACCCTCTCCCACAGCCTGGAGAGCGACACAGTTCCAGTGTCTGCTCCCCAAGCGGTGGGAGAGCATGTCAGGCCTTTATCCACCACACCCTCTCCCACCGCCTGGAGAGTGGAGAGTGACACAGTTCCAGTGTCGCTCCACAAGCGGTGGGAGAGCATGTCAGGCCTTTATCCATTCACACCCTCTCCCACCGCCTGGAGAGCGACACAGTTCCAGTGTCGCTCCCCAAGCGGTGGGAGAGCATGTCAGGTATATTTTTATTTTATTAAATAAACACAAGGACACATAAAACGTTTAAAAGAATTTTACAGATTTTTTTTAAAGAACGATATAAAACTATAAATAAAACAATAAAAAATAAATCAACAAAATCCCAAATCCCGGTATTGTGGATTTGGAGGAGGAGGTTGGGGGGGGGAAGGGTGGCAGGCAGTGTATGGCTTGATCCCTCTCCACCTTCATATGTTCTGGTGGACACTAAAATGTGCGATGTGGGAGAGACTGCGGGAGTATGCAACCGGGATGGGGGATTGGGTGAAGGAGTTGCCCGAGCCAGCGAAGGAGTGGTGAAAGTTGTTGGGAGGAGAGAGAGAACAGTGCTGAAAAGGCTCGGGTGTTGGAGAATGGGGAGGTGGTTGAGGTGGACGGGTTGGAGTTTGCGGAGGTTGGAAGGGGTGAGGAGTTTGGAAGTGGTGAGGATGTTGTGGTGGGGGATAGGAATGGGACGTGGGATAGGTCGGTGGTTGGGGAACGGAAGTTGTGCGGTGTCTCAAATCCCACACCGCATCCTCCACCCTACGTCTGAACTCCAACACCTGGTCGGGCGTGAAGTCCGCCACCAGTTGATTAACTGACGGCCAATAGGTTTGTAGCTGGCCCTGCTGAAAAAACTGTGCCACACTCTCCCGAAGACTTCTCAGCTCAGCCTCCATGGCTACAATCCTATTGCTGTAACCACACAAGGTCTCATACAAGAGCCTTGTGAGGTCTTCATAATCAGCTTGGCGGCTTCTACCAGCCCTCTGGTGACGCATCAACACCTCAAAAAGTGGCGCCATAACGGCCATTGTTGTGTCACCCTAGGGCACCAGTAGAGGACGATTTGGATCCTGACCAGGTGCTGGACGAGGTGGAGAGGGATCCGCGGGGGGGCAGCTCAGCAGGGACCGCCTCTTGATCACTTTCACGACGAGGTTCTGGCGCCCGAGTACTGCTAGTAGTTCTGTTAAAAAAATATATATATAAATTAGCATGTTTTGAAAATCTACCTCTACATTCTACCATTTTTAGATTTTAGATTTTTTTAACTACCTTCGCAGCTGAAGGGTTCTACGTAGGAACCCTAGGGCAGCCACATAGCGGTACCGCTGCCGGCGGGTTCCGCCAGACCCACTCGGGCGATTGACCACCTCGTTATAATCTTTTTTGTAGCGGTCCCTTATTGAGCGCCATCGCACCATGACTGACGTCTCTGAAAAATATAAAAATAAACATTACTCTCAAATTACAGCCATTACCAAACTGCAGCCCTACAGCTGTTGCAAAACTACTACTCCCAACATGCCTGGATAGGGCATGCTGGGAGTTGTAGTCTTGCAAGAGCTGGAGGGCCGCAGTTTGGACATCACTGATAATTAATCAATTTAAAAAAATTAAGGCTACTTACTGCAATCTTCCTGTTGGCCTTCACGGAGGTTGTCCCAATCCGGCACTATTTTGCAACAAATCTCCATCCACAGACTCCGGGTCAGGTGATGGTCTGCACGGCGGCGGTCGGTATGGTCCCAAAGTGGGACGCGTTCCTCCACCAGATGGATGAGGAGTTCATTGTCAATATAGAATCCGGATAATTCCTCCTCATCCGTTCTGGCAGAGGCCCTTGAACCCTAAATAAATGAGAAAATAAATTTAATAATTAAAATTAAAAAAATCCTAATAAGAACATTCAATACGGAGATATACTCACACGTCCCCGACCGCCGCGTGCTCCCCGGCGCCTTGTGGGTGGTTGCTGACGACCTCTTGAGGCAACAGGAGGATTAGACTAAAATAAAAGAATATCAAACTTAATACTCAAAAATTTGAAAAAATTATAAAAAACCCCAAAAATGTAGCAAAAAAAAATAAATTACCGCTTCCAGGTGTTCACCCCCCGACTTCATCCTCTCCCACTGTCGTAGCTCCTCCGTTGACTATTGCTGTGAAAGAAAATTTTTTTATTTTATTTTGGATATGGGATAATAAAATAAAGCTTTAAAACATGACATACCGTATCCAATTGAACTCGTTGGCTTGGAGGAGAGTTCCCGGCCTCACTTGAATAGCCTATTGAAACAATTAAAAACAATTAAACCATTACTTTTTAATGATTTAAAATATTTCATTAAAAATGATACTTACTGGACATTTTTTATGTCTTTGCAGGTCTCCCAAAAAATATAACCTAAACAATGAGACAAAAAAAAAGAAAATTAGCAAATTAGTATTAAACAACAGTACTACCTTAACCAGGGGACTACTACCCCCATCATCCTCCATGCAGTCACCCCAGCTGCAGTCCCAAAGCAAAAGCACTTGGGGCTGCAGCTGGGGTGACTGCACGGTGGCTGCTGGGGGATAGCATTCCCCAAGGGGACTACTACCCCCAACATCCTCCATGCAGTCACCCCAGCTGCAGTCCCAAAGAAAAAGCACTTGGGGCTGCAGCTGGGGTGACTGCACGGTGGGTGCTGGTGGATAGCATTCCCCAAGGGGACTACTACCCCCCAACATCCTCCATGCAGTCACCCCAGCTGCAGTCACAAAGCAAAAGCACTTGGGGCTGCAGCTGGGGTGACTGCATGGTGAGTACTGGGGGTAGCATTCCCCAGGGGACTACTACCCCCAGCATCCGTTTATGCCTCCTACATGCATCTACTATGTCTAGGACATAGTAGATGCATGTAGTTAATGTTTTTTTTTTGAAGGGACAAACACACACAATACTCACCTCCAGGAGCTTTTTTCACGCCCTGTCTTCTCCCGCGCGGGCTGTCTAGTGAAAGTTTTAGCGCCAGCCAAGACCTTCCTACTCCCTGGCGCAGGCGCAGATGCAACTTCCGGATCCGTCGTTGCATCGTAACAACTGAAGATGTTAGGACGGATCCGGAATAATACATTTCAATGGGCTATTATTCCGGATCCGTCAATGCGCCAAGTGTTCAGGATTTTTGACCGGAGCAAAAAGCGCAGCATGCTGCGGTATTTTCTCCGGCCAAAAAACTTTCCGGTCCGGAACTGAAGACATCCTGATGCTTCTCTCTACATTCAGAATGCATGGGGATAATCCTGATCAGGATTCTTCCGGCATAGAGCCCCGACGACGGAACTCTATGCTGGAACAGAACAACGCAAGTGTGAAAGAGCCCTAAGAAATATTATAATATTATAATTATTATATCCATTTGTTACAATAGGCAATACGGTCTTCCTACAGTGGATGAACTATTTGCTACATTTTAACCCCTGCAGCTCCACTGTGGATGAAGTAGCCATTGGAGAAACTTTCTGCACTCCCCCTCCCCCTTTTAGAGGTGGAATCCTCTTTCTTTTTTTTACAGGTGGAACTATCGTCCATATTGGTGGAAATAATTCATACATAAACACTAGGTCTCTCCAAGTGATTTTATAATATTTCTTAAACAGGTGAACTCACTTTTATGTATTTACTTTTATATTTTTTGTATTATACATTCACATTTCTGTTTTCTCTTTGTTGTCCCATTGTGGACATATTACTGTTTTTTCACTATTCTCTTTGGTCCCATTGTGGATGAATTATTGATCACTATAGTGATGAATTCTGGCTAATGTCTGTATCTATCTGATGAGTGTTGATACACCTTTTTTACTTTTCCTGAACTGTCAGAGGGCTATATAGCTACTTGAGGACTATCCGAGATATTCATTAAGGAGACCCCAATACTTTATGGTCCACCTGACCCTGGTCCGTACCGTCGAATATCTCTGAAATTCCCTACACATTGGACACTGTCACACATCTGTTTTTAACCTATTTATAATGAAACTGATATTATTCTACACCAGTAATTTGTTTTATATAAAAACATTTGATGAACCCCCTCCAAATGAGGTGCGCACAACCACTCTATACTTTATATTGACCAGGTTACTCTTTGACCCTGCCGAATGAAAAATTTTCAACATTACTCCTTAAATCGACGTTCAGGTGGCAAAAGTAGTAAAAAAAGACTTCCCTGCCATTTGAAGACGCATCCCAATTGCGTGACCCTATGGAACGGAAAGCGGATTCCCTTCTAAGGAAATGTTGGGAAGCTTCTATGTTTGCGGTGAAAAGAATATTGCAGCTACCTCAGTGGCTAGAGCCATGTATTTCTGGCTTAATGAACTGGAATGCCATATAAAAAAATAAAACCCCCAGAGAAGAAATCCTTCAGTCTATTCCCCTCTTAAAATCCGCCACAGCATTTTTAGCAGATGCCTCCGCTGAATCGGTTAGATTTGCTGCCAAAGACGGCGCCTTCTCAAACTCTGCCAGGTGCGCACTTTGGTTGAAATCCTGGGGGGGGAGGTGATAAAATCGCCAATCCTAAACTTTGCTCCATAGCATTCTCAGGGGAATATGTTTTTGGATCGGTACTAGATAAAATACTAGAAAAAGCCGCCGACAAAAAGGGCTTTCCTGAAGAACAAAAAAGGAAATTTTCGCTGGAGCGAGCTGGGCGGCAGAAATGGTGAGTGGACGGAGCCTCTAGGTGCTGAAAAGACGCCCCCATAGCACCTAGAGGCTCATTTGCATACGAATAAAACCTACGTTTTTTAGGGTAACCGCTGGAGAGAAAGGAATTACAATAGCATGG
This sequence comes from Bufo bufo, assembly GCF_905171765.1. Classification (NCBI taxonomy): domain Eukaryota; kingdom Metazoa; phylum Chordata; class Amphibia; order Anura; family Bufonidae; genus Bufo; species Bufo bufo. The sequence goes on from NC_053393.1 coordinate 354,097,170, forward strand.
TTAGGTACAGCAGACACTAGCAGATCGCTAGTGTCTGACAGCTAATTAGGTCAAAATGTGGTGGTAGAAACCTTTTAAGAGCGGTCTGGGAGGCTCTAAAATTAAATCAATCTATTAAGCGAAAAACACCTAAAAATATTCTCCTACAATACAATAGCAGTCGCTTACCTGAAGCATCAAGGAGGCACAAGGTCCCAAAAATTAAGATCCTTAACAACAAAAATATTTTCTTGGGCAGAAAGAAATGTTTCATCCATCACAGCCATTCACTTGAAAGGATCGGAAAATACTGAGGCAGATTTTCTAAGCAGACAAACTCTAGACCCAGGAGAATTGTTCTTAAATCCAGACATATTAAAAAAATTAATAAACCGGTGGGGCCAAATAGACTTATTCGCCTCAAAAAGAAATGCAAAGGTCAACCGGTTTTGCAACCTGAATCCCAGGGAAAATCCTTGGGCGGTGGACTCCTTCTCAGTAAAATGGAACTGGAATCTAGCATACTCGTTTCCCCCCTATGGGCATTAATCCCCAAGGTTCTGTAGAAAATCCTCACAGACCCAGTTATAGTGATACTAATAACCCCATATTGGCCCAAGAGAACCTGCTTTCCCATCCTGAAAAACTTATCCTTGGAAGATCCATGGCTGATTCCTTTCCAGAAGAATATTCTCTCACAGGGCCAATTTTACATCAAAACCCGGGTCTCTTCAAGCTATCGGCCTGGACCCGGAAAGAGAGATCCTAAGGAGCAAGGGCCTCTCAGATTTAGTAATTGGTACCCTAAAAGCCAGCAGCAAAAAAGTTACGGACGCCATTTATCCAAAAATCTGGAAAAGATATTGCTCATGGCTGGGAAAAGAGTTTACCGATCTATCATCTCCTTCCATACAAGAAATCTTAGAGTTCTTACAAAGAGGCCTAGACTTGGGCCTTAGGCCTAGTGCCTTGAAGGTACAAATATCAGCCCTAAAGGTTTCTACGATACTAACCTAGCAAACCATAGATGGGTTAGAAGATTTATTAAAGCCGCTTCTATACTCAGACCTTCCTTAAAGCTTAACACGCCACCATGGGACCTAAATTTAGTCCTTAATGGGTTAACAAATTCTCCTTTTTCCCCAGTAACAGAAATTTCCCTTAAACATCTCTCTTTCAAGACTGCTTTTCTAATAGCAATTATATCAGCTAGACGCATTGGAGAAATCCAGGCTTTGTCATGTAAAGAACCATATTTATCAATTTTCCTGATAAAATTGTATTGAGACTAGATCCGGGTTTTCTGCCAAAGGTAGTTTCTAATTTCCATAGGCACCAGGAAATTATTTTACCTTCCTTCTGCAGTGATCCAAAAAAAAACTCGGAAATAAAATAGCATCTTCTAGACGTAAGGGAGACCATTATCCAGTACCTAAAAGTTACAGCACCCTTTAGGAAGGATGATAATCGTTAATTTCTAACGAAAATTTGTTTTTCCTTAGTCCTAACAGCAGCACAGATGGGGTTAACCACCCCCCATGGACTGGTAGGACCGGCGGAATTTTAATGAGCCCCAGTAATAATTAAACACTTAAACCTCTCCTATAAAGGAGGGAATCACCTCCAGCCCATTGTGTTATAGCAAGAAAAAACTAGTCTTACTAGGGTGGGAAATTTGTGTGCTGCTGTTAGGACTAAGGGAAAACAAATTATCGTTAGAAATTAACGATTCCCTTACGTCCTACCAGCAGCACAGATGGGGAGATAGCAAGAAGAACCTCTAGGGAGGGCCATCATGCCTGGCAGAACTAAGAATAGTCTGCCCAAAGGCCGAGTACTCAGCTAATCTGGCATCTAGTCTATAATGGGAGATGAATGTTGATTCAGAGCTCCAGGAGGCAGATTTACAAATCATGTCGAGCGGAAGAAGACTCCTCTCGGCAAAAGAAGTAGCTACAGCCCTCGTAGAATGGGCTTTTACAAACCCCGGAGGGTCTAGAGATTGGGAAACAAAAGGATTCCCCATTAGCCTCCTTAATCCATCAACTGATGGATGGTTTAGACGCCTTACGGCCTTTAAACTTACCGGCAAACAGGATTAGAAGATTTTCATCTTTCCTGAACTCCTTGATCTATCCACATAGATCCGGAGGCATCTCAAGACATCCAAAGGATGTATAGCAGGTTCCTTGGAGGAGGTAGAAGGTCTAGAAAGAACCGGGAGGGATGTCACCTGGTTGATATTCTGGAAAGAAGGAACCTTAGGCCTAAAGTACGGGAGAAATCTTAAAAGGACCCGGTCTTGCAAAAAAATTGTATAGGGCTCGTGCGCTGATAGAGCTTGAAGCTCAGAGACCCTCTTGGCCGAAGTCACAGCAAGAAGAAAAAAACAAGTTTTCATGTGACAAACTTGAAATCTACCTCCTCCAAAGGCTCAAAGTGGGGAGATGCTAACCCCCTGAGAACTACTGATAAATCCCATTGAGGGATGGGTTTCAGTACTGTAGGCTTTAATTTTTCAGCTCCTTTAAGGAACCGTTTTATGAGCTGGTCCTGCGAAAAAGACTTGTTGAAACAAGCTGAAATGGCTGAGACTTGACCCCTCAAGGTAGATGGAGCAAGGCCTTTGTCACGGCCATCTTGCAGAAACTGAAGGATGATGGGGAGGGGCGGATCTGCAGACGCCACCTCCTTTGAGGAACACCAAGAAGAGAATATCCTCATAATCTGTGAGTAGGCTCTCTTAGTAGAGTCTGCTCTTGAATGAGACTGCGTTCTCAGGACCGACTCTGAAAGCCCTTCTATTCTGGGAAGGGACTGATAAACCTCCAGGCTGTCAGGTTGAACCTGTGCAGATCTGGGCAGAGGTGAGTGTCCCATGACACCAGGGTCTGCTGTGGGGGGAGCCTCCAATAATGTCCCCGACTCATCTGAATGAGCTGGGTAAACCAGGATCTCTTGGGCCAAAACGGTATGATGGCTATTACCGAGGCCTGATCCTGACAAATTTTCATCAATACCCTCGGTATCATGGAAAAGGGAGGGAAGATGTAAGCCAGCCTGAACCTCCAGGATATTGACAGAACATCTATCGCCAGGGGGTTGTCCTCCCTGTAAAGGGAGCAAAACCTCTCCACCTTGGCTTTGAACCTTGTTGCCATAAGATCCACCTCTGGCATTCCACACTTGAGGACTATCTGCTTGAATATCTCCGGATGTAAAGACCACTCCACTGTTGGAAGACCGCGGCTCAACCGATCCGCTATCATATTGAGGGAGCCTCGAATGTTGATCGCAGATAAGTGTGAAAGGTTCAATTCTGCCCAATCCAGAATCACCCCTTTCTCTGATAAGAGGGTAAGTGATCTTGTGCCTCCCTGCTTGTTGATGTAAAGTACCGCAGTCATATTGTCTGACTTTCACCGCTTTGCCCCAGATCTGAGGGGCGAAGTGAAGGAGGGCTAGCCGGATAGCTTGAATCTCGCGGAGTTTGGATGAGAGGAGACCAGGATCTGTGCACTGGAGAATCGTCTAGATGAGCACCCCAGCCTACTTGGGACGCATCTGTTGTCAATATGACCCAGGTTGGCTGGGTCATAGACTTCCCGTCTAAAAGATGGCTCCACCATCTGAGGGAATGCCGAGTTTGCCAAGACAGGGAGCACAGGGAGTTCAGCCCGGCGGGGCTGCCATTCCATTTGGAGAGAACCTCCGACTGCAGCGGCCGGAGGTGCCATAAAGCCCAAGGGACTGCTTACGCAGATGCTGACATGAGCCCCAACATCTTCATGAGAGTCCAAATTGGAACTAGCCAAGGCACGGATAGGAATTCTGCCATGTTCTGTATTCGGGATCTTCTTTCTGGAGTCAACCGGAGAGATCTCCCAACGGAGTCGATTTATGAAGCCTAAATATCTTACTGAAGTCGACGGGCTCACGTTCGACTTCTGCCAGTTGATGATCCACCTTAGGTGGAACAGAAAGGAAATCGCTACATGAAGATGGTGGGTCAGGACCACAAAGGAAGAGGCTTTTAAAAGCCAATTGTCCAGATAAGGAATGATGGTCAGCCCTTGGAGTGCTAGCCGCCACCACAGAAACTACCACCTTGGTGAAAGTGTGAGGGGCAGAATAAATGCCAAAGGGAAGGGCAACGAACTGAAGGTGTCTAGTGACACCTGGACTGTGATCCTGAGATATTTCCTGGAAGCAGGATGAATCGGGATGTGCAAATATGCATCCTTGAGGTCCAGGGTTGCCGTCACATCTCCAGGATTGAGAACGGGAACCACTGACCTGATGGTTTCCTTACAGAACCTTACTTTCCTTACGTATCGATTTGAAGAATCTCAAATCGATAATCATCCGAAGATCCCCTGATGCCTTGGGAACCAGAAACACTGGTGAGTAAATCCCTAAGCCCCGTTCCCCTGCCGGAACCTCCTCCAGAGCCCCCTTGTGGATGTAATCCTGAATGTAAGGCTCCAGAACCGACTGCCTTGCGGCCTGTGGAAGTTTGGTTCTTATGAACCTGTCCGGAGACAGAGAAAGAAGATTGATTGAGAACCCCTCTGATATGACATCCAGATGTCCTTGAAGTGGGAGAGTTGACCTCTGATGGGAAGATGAGGCAGGGGAGTGGGGAAGTCTTCTGGCAGGATGGCAGGAGTCACGGGAGTCATCCAAGAGCCTTGAGGAGGCCCGTAGTCAGGAGGTGGATTTTTTATCCTTGGCTCCTTCATGAGAGCGCCTCGAACCTCTTCGCTGCGCTCCCCAGTTCCTCCAGGCTCTTGACTGCTGGTCAGACCTACCACCACGGTTTTGTCTGCCCCGCCCCCGAAAGGACTGTTGGGGAAGACTCTTCCCCTTTTATTCTGACAGGTCTTCCATAATCTTATCCAACTCTGAGTCGAACAAACGGTTGGGCTCAAAGGGAAGGCTACATGGAATTGTCAGCGACCCAAGGCTTAAGCCACAAAGGCCTGCGGGCCGCTGACTTTAGGGTTATGGTTTTGGCCGCCAACTTCAGCTGTTGTTGCGCTGTATCAGACAGTAAATTCATCGCCAGGTTGACAGTCTTGAAAGCCGCCAGAATGTCGTCCCGAGACACCTTATGATCCACATCCATCTGGATCTGGTTTAATCGAGACCGGAGGAAGGTAGAAACTTCTGTAGCAGCGATAGCCGTAGACGTGGAAGCTGCAGCTGCCGTATAACCTCTCCTGAGTGTGCACTCTGCTCTCCTGTCAAGGGGATCCTGCAGACTCGACCCATCATCCGCAGGAACCAGAGTGCGCTTGGACAGTTTGGCAATCGCCATGTCCACCTTGGGAATGGAACCCCACGATTCCACCAAGGGTTTAGCCATCGGAAACATGGTTCTGAATCTTTAGTTAGAATCGGACCCCTTTCAGGTTTCTTCCACTCTGTGCGCATGACAGAGAGGAGGGTCTCATCCGCTTTAAAGACACGATGTGCCCGACTAGCGGGATCAGAGGGCTCCCCCAGGTCAACATCATGGTCCCCCGACCTAATGGACTTAAGTAACTTTGCGTCTTATCAGGAGGAAAGAAGCATGAAGTAAGCTCCTCCTCATCTGAGGAGGAACTCAAGGAGACTACGGACGGTCTCTCTACTGGAGCCGAAGACTCCATAGGAGTCTGAGTAGGAAGCCTCTCATCCAGCAGGCTTATAACCCCTTTGATGGATCCATCAACATAGGTCTTTACCCACTGACACACATATCCTGCATCGTAGGTTCGGTGGAAGGTTGAACCCTCGGACGGCAGCCGTCACACCTGGAGTAGGGACAGCTATCCTCCAAAAGCGCGCTACAATCATAGCACGAAAAATGTTTCTGCTTGGAAACCGCCTTTCTGCCATTCGAATCCCGTGGAGGCTTTTTTTTTTTTTTTTCTTAAAGTCAACGGAACAAGGGATTCCCAACCAGTCTCCCAAGCTGGTTCCTACCAAGCCCCAAGCTGCTTATCTTCTGCGATCTGACGAGTGCAGGTAAATTCAGCTTAGAATAACTGTTGACCGACCTCACTGCGGGAAAAGAGAAAAAAAGGATAAGTAAAACATTTGTAAACAACCAATAAATGTTTCAGGAGAAAGGCAGACTGGCGGATAGCTGAAAATGAGGACCAGAAATAAGGCACCAACAAGTGGAGGAACACCAGCTTATGGGACTCTGGGAGCTAGCTTAAAAAGCATGTGCAGCCAGAGAACGACCTGGTTCACAATGTTTCCTTAAATAGGGGAGGGAGTGGGCTCAGAGCAGAGTCCCCGCCCCCAGAGGAGAAAACACATAACAGTAAATAAAAAGGTTTCCCCCCAGGAAGAAATGCAATAAAACCTCCAACCGGAGGGAAAACCGCGGATTATATACAGTACAGACCAAAAGTTTGGACACACCTTCTCATTCAACGAGTTTTCTTTATTTTCATGACTATGAAGGCATCAAAACTATGAATTAACACATGTGGAATTATATACATAACAAACAAGTGTGAAAAAACTGAAAATATGTAATATTCTAGGTTCTTCAAAGTAGCCACCTTTTGCTTTGATTACTGCTTTGCACACTCTTGGCATTCTCTTGATGAGCTTAAAGAGGTAGTCCCCTGAAATGGTCTTCCAACAGTCTTGAAGGAGTTCCCAGAGATGCTTAGCACTTGTTGGCCCTTTTGCCTTCACTCTGCGGTCCAGCTCACCCCAAACCATCTCGATTGGGTTCAGGTCCGGTGACTGTGGAGGCCAGGTCATCTGGCGCAGCACCCCATCACTCTCTCCTTCATGGTCAAATAGCCCTTACTTTCAAAGTTTTCCCAATTTTTCGGCTGGCTGACTAACTGACCTTCATTTCTTAAAGTAATGATGGCCACTCTTTTTTCTTTACTTAGCTGCTTTTTTTCTTGCCATAATACAAATTCTAACAGTCTATTCAGTAGGACTATCAGCTGTGTATCCACCTGACTTCTCCTCAATGCCACTGATGGTCACAAACCCATTTATAAGGTAAGAAATCCCACTTATTAAACCTGACAGGGCACACCTGTGAAGTAAAAACCATTTCAGGGGACTACCTCTTGAAGCTCATCAAGAGAATGCCAAGAGTGTGCAAAGCAGTAATCAAAGCAAAAGGTGGCTACTTTGAAGAACCTAGAATGACATATTTTCAGTTGTTTCACACTTGTTTGTTATGTATATAATTCCACATGTGTTAATTCATAGTTTTGATGCCTTCATAGTCATGAAAATAAAGAAAACTCTTTGAATGAGAAGGTGTGTCCAAACTTTTGGTCTGTACTGTATAATAATTTTTTATTTATTTTTATAAAAATGATGGAAACACATTTAAACATGTATATATACCCACTTTGGTATCGGGTACACACTGAGGGTGAGAGTGGGTGGGGGCTTCTTAAACTCTCTCTCTGTGTATTTCCCCTACAGAGGTCAAGGGGTCAATCTCATCCGTAGCCGTCATGGTGGTTTCAAGGAAAAAGAATTACCGGTAAGTCTAATTACGGTTTTTCCGTTCCCCTGCTTCAGTCATCGCGGGGAACCCAGGGATCGTGCGCATGCGCAGACAGGCCGGAACACTCTGGGCCGAGAGTTCTGCTTGCCAGGCCTCTGCGCTTCACTTCCGGTAGCAGATGTCAGAGGACTGGCGGATATCAGGGAGGCCGGGAGCAAGGAAAGATGCGTTTCTGATGTTCGCAGCGTGTGCATAATGTCGGCCCCAGTGGATGCCCCTGTAACATCCTGCAAGCCCAGAGCCCGCTAAGCCTCCTTCCAGCCATGTCAGATTGTACCCTGCTTGTGTGGGTGGGGGGTCACTTGTACCTCTAGATCTCTATCCGTCTCGCTAACGCAACTAGAAGAGCACCTGGCAGCAGGGACCCTAAGGGAAGAAATCCTAGCTTCAATTCCCATGTTAAAGCAAGCTTCAAATTTTCTATCTGATGCCACGGCAGACCTAGTAAGACTCTCAGCCAGATCCCTCGGCCCCCTCAAATGCCACACGAAGAGCTATATTGCTCAGGTCATGGTCTGGAGACGCAGGTTCAAAAAGTCATCTATGCTCCATTCCTTGTTCAGTTCAGTCCTTGAAGATATATTGGATAAAGCATCAGATAGGAAGAAAGGATTTCCTTCTGAGGCAAGATTCTACCAACAGCACCGTTCCTTTCGAAGTCAAAGGAAAGCTAGACCGGATCAGAAGAGAAAGGAGGGTTCCGGAAGATGGCAACCCTCTAGAGGAAGAGGGGAAAGGATTCTTATTCAACCCTGAATGAACTAGAAAACCTGACCAATGACGCCAGGCTTCAGGTAGGAGGCAGACTAAGGATGTTTACCTCGGCCTGGGAAAAAATTTCAACCTCTCCATGGGTAAGAAATACTATAAGCATGGGGCACAAGCTCGAATTCGACAAACCTCCGCCAGATTACTTCACTTTCAACAGACCATTACACCGAATAGAAAAACAGCAGGCCCTAGAATCAGAGATATTATCTCTCTTGCAAAAACTGGTCATCGTTCTAGTTCCAAGGGAGCAAGAAGGAAGGGGGTTTTATTGGCCCATCTTCCTTCTTTTTTTTTTTTATCTTTTATTTTCCAAAAAATAGAAATCTACAATCTTCCAATTCAATATCACAAAGCAATGTAATAGTACATCATCTCATCTTGTGCTAAACCTCCCTCTTGTTTTTTTACCCTCCCATCCCTCCCTCCAACCCCCTTTTTTCCGCGGAGCTACTGTCATTACACCTAGTGTTATCATTTCCAATTACCCCATATCCGCAGCCAGGCTGCCTTTTTTCCCGCTGTTTGGGCGAGAATGTATTCATATTGCTTTACCCTGTTCATCCACTCCATCCATTCCTGGAAATTAGGATATTTTGTGGAGCCCCAATATTTAACAATTGTTATTTTGGCCAAGGCGATGCCCCGGAAACAAAGTATCTGCTCAATTTTATTTTTATCTGTCTCTGGGAGAGTACCCAGAATCACATAATCAATACGTGCTTCGTATTTCATGGGGGAACTGTCCTGCAGTTTCCGGAATATTTTGATCTAGTAATCTTTTATCCCCGGGCATTCCCACAGCAAATGTTTATAATCTCCTCTATCTTTGTTACATTTATAACAGTTCTGTTTTCTGTCTTTGTAAATGGTATGCAATAATACTGGTGTGTAGTAGAGACAGTGTATAATTTTCAAAACAATCCATGTATGGCCCATCTTCCTAATTATTAAGACCTTCAGATTAATAATCAATCTAAAGAAACTAAACAGTTACATGGCCTACAAGAAATTGAGAATGAAGACAATCAGATCTACAGTAAACCTTCTGTCTCTCGACTGTTACAGGGTAACGATGGATCTTTCAGATGTGTACTACCATGTTCCCATACACAGAGGCTATTGAAGATTTCTCAGAATCGTGATATTTCTAAAAGGTCAAAGATGTCACTTTCAGTTCCAGGCATTACCCTTCGGGCTGTCGTCAGCCCCCAGAATATCATGGCAGAAGTAACCGGGTTTTTACATCTCCAGGGGATAGTGATTGTCCCATATTTGGACGATCTGTTGATGGCAGCCCCATCCCTTCGAGATCTTCAGATACAGCTAAAGATCGTCCAGGAGAAAATGGTGGAAGTAGGCTGGTTAATAAATATGGGCTTACAATTTCACTGGTAACGCAGGTATACACCCCTAAATAAACCAATATACTGACAAAAAGATGAGGATGTTAAAAAGGACCATTACCATTAACATTAACTATTAACAGTGTAAAAGGGACTTGTTAAGGGGGCCTGGGCTGTAATAACGATCCCCAGACGTGGGAGGGGAACGGGTAAACTGGCCCATGTGAGGAAAGGAGCCAGACACATACCCTGCTGCTGGAGAAAATGTATCACCTCGGCTCTGGTAAGTATCGCGCGTGCGCGATTGCTTACCATCGCCAAGGCTGTGTGAGGGGAGCAAGAGAGGGGCGGGCACCAAAGGCTCTGACGTCTCGTTTAAAGAGAAGGGCCACTCCCTCAAGCAGGGAGAAGCTTGTAAACGAGATGTCAGAGCCTGAGCAGGGTTGATGACGTCGGGGGTCACATGACCCAAATCGGAACTGGCTAAACAAAGCAAAATCATTAACTTAAGTGATTTACAAAACAGTTTAATACAATGAAATAATAGTTATTAGCATACATATATATAAGGCCTCATGCACACGACCGTATTTTTTTGCGGTCCGCAAAAACGGGGTCCGTTTTGCCGTGATCCGTGACCGTTTTTTCGTCCGTGGGTCTTCCTTGATTTTTGGAGGATCCACGGACATTAAAAAAAAGTAGTTTTGGTGTCCGCCTGGCCGTGCAGAGCCAAACGGATCCGTCCTGAATTACAATGCAAGTCAATGGGGACGGATCCGTTTGACGTTGACACAATATGGTGCAATCTCAAACTGATCCGTCCCCATTGACTTTCAATGTAAAGTCAGGAGTTAATATACCATAGGATCGGAGTTTTCTCCAATCCGATGGTATATTTTAACTTGAAGCGTCCCCATCACCATGGGAACGCCTCTATGTTAGAATATACCGTCGGATTTGAGTTACATCGTGAAACTCAAATCCGACAGTATATTCTAACACAGAGGCGTTCCCATGGTGATGGGGACGCTTCAGGTTAGAATATACTAAAAGAACTGTGTATATGACTTGCCCCCTGCTGCCTGGCAGGTGCTGCCAGGCAGCAGAGGGCAGCCCCCCCCTGTAGTTAACATGTTGGTGGCCAGTGCGGCCGCCCCCCCCCTCCCTCCCCTGTAGTTAACTCATTGGTGGCCAGTGGGCCCCCCTCCCTCCCCTGTAGTTAACTCATTGGTGGCCAGTGCGGCCGGCCCCCCTCCCTCCCCTGTAGTTAACTCGTTGGTGGCCAGTGGGCCCCCCCTCCCTCCCCTGTAGTTAACTCGTTGGTGGCCAGTGGGCCTTCTCCCCTCCCTCCCCCTCCTAATTAAAATCTCCCCCCTATCATTGGTGGCAGCAGAGTGTACCGATCGGAGTCCCAGTTTAATCGCTGGGGCTCCGATCGGTAACCATGGCAACCAGGACACTACTGCAGTCCCGGTTGCCATGGTTACTTAGCAATTTGTAGAACCATTATACTTACCTGTGAGCTGCGATGTCTGCGTCCGGCCGGGAGCTCCTCCTACTGGTAAGTGACAGGTCATGTCACTTACCAGTAGGAGGAGCTTCCGGCCCGACGTCACTTACCAGTAGGAGGAGCTCCCGGCCGGACGCAGACATCGCAGCTCACAGGTAAGTATAATGGTTCTACAAATTGCTAAGTAACCATGGCAACCGGGACTGCAGTAGCGTCCTGGTTGCCATGGTTACCGATCGGAGCCCCAGCTATTAAACTGGGACTCCGATCGGTACACTCCGCTGCCACCAATGATAGGGGGGAGATTTTAATTAGGAGGGGGAGGGAGGGGAGAAGGCCCACTGGCCACCAACGAGTTAACTACAGAGGAGGGAGGAGGGGCCGGCCGCACTGGCCACCAATGACTTAACTACAGGGGAGGGAGGGGGCCCACTGGCCACCAATGAGTTAACTACAAAGGGGGGAGGGAGGGGGGGGGGGCGGCCGCACTGGCCATCAATGTGTTAACTACAGGGGGGGGGGCTGCCCCCTGCTGCCTGGCAGCACCTGCCAGGCAGCAGGGGGCAGTCATGTACACAGTTCTTTTAGTATATTCTAACCTGAAGCGTCCCCATCACTATGGGAACGCCTCTGTGTTAGAATATACTGTCGGTTCTGAGTTTTCACGAAGTGAAAACTCAGCTCTGAAAAAGCTTTTATGCAGACGGATCTTCGGATCCGTCTGTATAAAAACTAACCTACGGCCACGGATCACGGACACGGATGCCAATCTTGTGTGCATCCGTGTTCTTTCATGGACCCATTGACTTGAGTGGGTCCGTGAACCGTTGTCCGTCAAAAAAATAGGACAGGTCATATTTTTCTGACGGACAGGATACATGGATCACGGTCTCGGCTGCAAAACGGTGCATTTTCCGATTTTTCCACGAACCCATTGAAAGTCAATGGGTCCGCGAAAAAAAACAGAAAACGGCACAACGGCCACGGATGCACACAACGGTCGTGTGCATGAGGCCTAACTCGGATAACCCCTTTAAAGCAAAGAGGTCTGTCTGAGGCTGTAATCTCCACTCTCTTGTTCAGCAAAAAGGAAACAACTTCCAGGATCTATATCCCAACATGGAAGGCATTTTTGATTTCGCAGGAGACAGTTTGTACCACAGTCAACCAACATTTCGCTGATACTGGACTTTCTACAAGCAGGCCTCGATAAGGTACTCAAACCAAGCACCCTTAGGGTACAGGTATCGGCATTGAGCAACATTTTAGAGGTAAGACTGGCAGACTTGCCGTTAATAAAACGGTTTATAAGAGGCGCATCTAGACTATGCCAGTTTATACATTCCATTGTTCCACCCTGGGACCTAAATCTAGTGTTGGAGGTCTTAATGGACGCCCCTTTTGAACCTCTAGATGAGATCTCACTTAAACGCTTAAAGAAGACCTTTCACCAGAATAAAGTATCTAAACTGACTATACAGACGTGTAGAGCGGCGCCCAGGGATCCCCCTGCACTTACTGTTACCCCGGGCGCCGCTCCGTTCTTCGGTTATAGCCTCCGGTATGTTCATAGTTAGGCTCCACCCAGGGGAACCTGCCGCGGTCTCCTTCTCCTATGCTGTAGCGCTGGCCAATCGCAGCGCTCAGCTCATAGCCTGGCTATGAGCGCTGCGATTGGCCAGCGCTACAGCATGGGAGAAAGAGACGCCGGCAGGTTCCCCTGGGTGGAGCTTAACTATGAACATACGGGAGGCTATAACCGGAGAACGGAGCGGCGCCCGGGGATAACAGTAAGTGCAGGGAGATCCCGGGGCGCCGCTCTACACGTCTATATAGTCAGTTTAGATACTTTATTCTGGTGAAAGGTCCTCTTTAACGCAAAAAAACACCTTTTTACTAGCAATAACATCAGCGAGAAGAGTAGGAGAAATCCAAGCCTTCTCTTGTAGAGCGCCTTACCTCACAGTGTTAGAAGATGGCATTATCCTTAAACACACTCCTTTGTTCCTACCTAAGGTTGCCTCTACGTTCCATCAACATCTCTTCCATCCTTTTGCGAAAATCCATCATCCGAGCTTGAGGAAATATAATTTGGACGTCAGAAGATGCCTACTAATTTACCTGAGTATCTCCAAAGAATTCAGAAACTCTGATCATCTCCTTCAATATCAGGGCCAGCATAAGGGATCAGCAGCAAGCAAAAGTACCATCGCCAGATGGATAAGAGGCACCATCGAGTTTTGTTATCATCAAAAGAACCTGACTCCCACCTAAAGGGATAAAAGCTCATTCTACCAGAGCTGTCTCGGCCTCATGGGCAGAAAATGCCTCTGCTTCGGTAGAACAAATATGTAGAGCAGCTACATGGGCAAATTCAAATACCTTTTTTAGGCATTATAAGTTGGACATTCTTCAAAATCATGATTTATCATATGGCAGAAAAGTATTGTCTGCAGTAGTCCCACCCTTAAAATTTTTTGTTTCTCTGCTAATCCTCCTGGAGTGCTGTTGTGCAGGCACCAGGGAAAAGGGTAAATTACTCTTACCGGTAATAGTCTCCACAACGGCATTGATTTCCCTACCCATGTTGTTATATTTATTTTGGAATGTATTATATTATTGTTTTGTTGAATATTCCAATACAGTTCTTTCATTACTAAACGAGTCCATCTCATTAACTGAAGCGGGTAAAGGGAGGGGGTCTTTTAAACTTGAGCTTCTACATTGTTTCCTGTCCTGCGGAGGCGGGGACACCCTCCTGGAGTGCTGTTGTGGAGGCTATTGGAAAAACCAATTACCGGTAAGAGTAATTTACCTTTTTGCTACCAGCAGCGTACATGTATGGCGCAGAAGTGATGTGCGAACATGGCGCCCGCTCGCACGTGCAGCGGGTGTCATGGCCAGCAAGTCTCTGCTGTTTCAAACAGCAGAGACCTGCGGCTAATTACCGTGACCGGCAATAATGCAGATCGTGTTAATTAAAGGCTTTAGATGCGGCGATCAAGTCAGATCAAGGCATCTAAATGCGCAAAAAACCCGGAAGCTCGTGCTTCCAGGCTTCCTACCAATGCTCCGTTGGGCCAATGAAGGCATCGGTAGTTGTGCTGAACACTGTAAGCCTCGCTGACGAGGCTTATAGTGTTCATGCTGCAATTTTTATTTTTGCCACTAGATGGCAGGCCAAGATAAGAAATTAGCAAAATTCTATCCAAACCCCATTTAAAAAATCCCTGATAGTATATAATGAAAAATTAAAAAACTACATTTATAGGCTCTTTATATGAGCTGCAAAATCATCACAAAAAATTAAAAAAAATTTAATATATAAAAAAAAGTTTAAATCACCCCCCTTTCTGTATCACGGTGACCGAAAATTCCCATACTATGGGGTATTGGAAAAAAGGGTCAAAAGTTTTGGCAGTAATGCCGATCGCAGATATTTAACCTCTCAGATGCCGTGGTCAATCCTGACCACGGCATCTGAGCACGTGAAACACTCAAGCTCCCCCGTGCAGTGATCTGAGGAGCCGGAGCTTGTGTGCAGCAGTCCCTGTCTTTGTGAATGACAGGAGGCTGCTGCATAGTATTTCTTATGGAGCCCTTGCCTGTAATAGGGCTCCATAGGAAACTAGCAATTTTCTCATAGACTCCAATCCTAGTGCATTGGGGTCTGAGAATAGCAATCTAATGATTGCTTGTTATAGTTCCCTATGGGAACTATAAAAAAGTGTAAAAAATAAACATACAAATTCAAATCACCCCCCTTATCCCAAAAAAAATTAAAAATACACATCATGGGTGTCACCATGTGCGAAAACGCCCATAGTATAAAAGTATATTCTCCATACAGCAAAACGGGGAAAAAAGGGTCAAAATGGCCGATTTGCCGTTTTTGTTCGCTTCATTTTCTACAAAAATAAATAAATAAAAAGTGATCAAAAAGTCATACACACCCCAGAATGGTATCAATGAAAAGTTCAGATCGCCCCCACACAGCTCTGTACACATAATTGCAAAAAAGTTAGAGGGGTCAAAATATGGCAACGAAAAAATAAAACCGATTCACCCTCACACACACACTGTTTTATCAAAACGCAAGAAAAACTATACATATAAGGTATCGCTGGATTCGTATTGACCTGTAGAATAAAAGTAACTGGTCAATTTTATTGCACATCGAACATCGTAAATTTAAAAAAAACTTAAAACTCTGGTGGAATTTTTTAATTATTTTTGCAATTTCACCCCATTTGGAATTTTTTTTCCACTTCCCTTAACATCATATGCAATATTATATGGTGACGTTGGAAAGTACAACTTGTCCTTCAAAAAACAAGCCCTCATATGGCTATGTGAACATACAAATAAAAAAAGTTATAGCTCTGGGAAGGCAGGGAGTGCAAAACGAAAACTCAAAAACGAAAAGCCTCTAGGGTAGATAGGGTTAATAAAATGTGATCAAAAAGTCACGCGCACACCAAAATGGTATCAATAAAAACTACGGATTGTCCCGCAAAAAATAAGCCCCTAAACAGCTCAGTAGACATAAGTATAAAAAAGTTATGGGGGTCAAAATATGGTGATGTAAAAAAAAAAATGAATCAAAGTTTAATCTTTTTTTTACACAATTTAGACATAAAGAACCTTTACATATGGGGTATCGTTGTAATCTTACTGACCCAGAGAGTGAAGGGCATGGGTCAGTTTTGTCGCAAACGAAACACTGTAGGAACAAAACCATAAAACGATGGAGGAATTGCGTTTTTTTTCCAATTCCACCCCATTTGGAATTTTATTTACTGCTTCCCACTACATTTTATGCCATAATAATTGGTAGCATTAGAAAGTACAACTTGTCCCACAAAAAAATAAGCCCTCATACAGCTATGTGAACAGAAATGTAAAAAGTTACGGCTCAAGAAAAATGAAAACAAAAAAACCTCTGGTAGTGAAAGGGTTAAGGAGAGCTTAGACCTACTCATAGAGATATCCCCCAATCTATGATACTAAATAAATACATGATGTAAGACCTTTCTTGGTCAGATACACCATTTCCTGACATAATATTGTGATTGTAAAATATCTGGTTGCCAAAAGAAGGATAAAAAGTGAAAAAAAAAAAATTGACACCAAAAAGCAGGACTTTATAGTTTTATTACAGAAAACATGTAAATGATAGTGATTCATTGAGGCCATTTGGGTTTACGGTCTTTAATCTGATAAATCCACTCTGCCTCCTTCTGGAGTATTCATTTGTCCAGGTCACTGCCCCTTGGTGATAGGCGAACCACCTCTATGACACAGAACCTTAGTGAGGTGGGGTTCCCCCCATGATACTCACGTATGTGTCTTGAGATAGGAGTGTCTTTCTTATGTCTAATGTCACTGAGGTGGTCACCAATCCGCCGTCTCAATTCCCTTTTGGTTTTCCCTACATATTGGACGGGACACGTACAGGTACATACAGTTGAAACCAGAAGTTTACATACACTATATAAAACAACACATATGTATGGTTTTTCTCAATATCTGACATGAAATCAGAATAAACCTTTCCTGTTTTTGGCCAATTAGGATTACCATAATTATTATTCTTTGCCAAATGCCAGAATAATGAGAGAGAGAATGTTTTAAGGCATTTTTATTACTTTCTGAAATGTCAAACGTTTACATACACTAAGATTTATATGCCTTTAAACAATTCTGGACTGCCCATATGATGTCATGTGTTTGGAAGCTTCTGTTAGGTTTGTTGGCAACATCTGAGTTAGAGACACACCTGTGGATGTATATAAATGCAGACCTGAAACACACTGCTTCTTTGTGTAGTATCATGGGAAAGTCTAAAGAAATCAGCCAAGATATCAGGAAGAGAATTGTGGACTTCCACAAGTCTGGCTCAACCTTGGGTGCAATTTCAAGATACCTAAAGGTGGCTCGTTCAGCTGTGCAAACAATTATATGCAAGTACAAACAAGATGGAAATGTCCAGCCATCATACCACTCAGGAAGGATACGGGTTCTGTGTCCCAGAGATGAACATACTTTAGTCCAACGTTCATATCAACCCAAGAACAAAAGCAAAAGACCTTGTAAAGATGATGGTGGAAGCTGATAAGATTGTGTCAATATCCACAGTGAAGCTGTATCGACATGGGCTGAAAGGCCACTCTGCCAGGAAGAAGCCATTACTCCAAAAGAAACAATAAAAGCCAGATTAATGTTTGAAAATGCACACAGGAACACAGACCTACATTTTTGGAGACATGTGGGCTGATGAAACTAAAATTTAACTTTTTGGCCATAATGACCTGCATTACGTTTGGAGGAAAAAGGGAGAAGCTTGGAAGCCTAAGAACACCATCCCAACTGTGAAACACTGGGGTGGCAGCATCATGTTGTGGGGTTGTTTTGCTGCAGGAGGGACTGGTGCACTTCACAAAATAGATGGCATCATGAGGAAAGAAGATCATGTGGAAATACTGAAGCAACATCTCAAGACATCAGCCGGGAAGTTAAAGCTTGGGCGGAAATAGTCCTTCCAAATGGACAATGACCCGAAGCATACTGTCAAACTGGTTACAAAGTGGCTTAAGGATAACCAAGTCAATGTTTTGGAGTGGCCATCACAAAGCCCTGATCTCAATCCTATTGAAAATGTATGGGCAAAGCTGAAAAGGCAGGTGTGAGCAAGGCGACCAACAAACATGGCTCAGTTACACCAGTTTTGTCAGGAGGAATGGGCCCAAATTCAGACCAGCTTTTTTGAGAAGCTTGTGGAAGGATATCCAAAACATTTGACCCAAGTCATACAGTTTAAGGGCAATGGTACCAAATATTAATGAAATGTATGTAAACTTTTGACTTTGCAGAAAGTAATAACAATGCCTTAAAACATTCTCTGTCTCATTATTCTGGCATTTGGCAAATAATAATAATCATGTTAATCCTAATTGACCAAAAACAGGAAAGGATTAGGGTCCATTCACACGTCGGCATCCGTTCCGCAATATAGGGAACGGGTGCGGACCCATTCATTCTCAATGGGGCAGAACAGGATGCGGAGAGCGCACGATAAATTTGAGTCAATATATTTCACCTTTATTTATGAAAAATTCCCAAATTGACCAAATATTTAGAAAAATTCGCAATTTTCAAAATTACTGCTTTTAAAACAGAAAGTGATACCTCATTAAATATTTATTACTTAACATTCCCCATATGTCTACTTTGTTTGCATCATTTTGTAAATGTCATTTTATTTTTTGGGGATGTTAGAATGCTTAGAATTTTAGAAGCAATTCTAAAAAAAAATCTGAATATTTCCAAAACCCACTTTTTAAGGACCAGTTCAGGTCTGAAGTCACTTTGTGGGGCTTACATAATAGAACCCCCCCTCATAAATGACCCCATTGTAGAAACTACACCCCTCAAGTTACTCAAAACTGATTTTACAAACTTTGTTAACCCTTTAGGTGTTCCACAAGAATTAAAGGAAAATGTAGATGAAATTTCAGAATTTCACTTTTTTGGCAGATTTTCCATTTTAATCCATTTTTTCTTTAATACATCGAGGGTTAGCAGCCAAACAAAACTCAACATTTATTACCCTGATTCTGATGTTTACATAAACACCCCACATGTGATCGTAAACTGATGTAAGGGCGCACGACAGGGCGCAGAAGTTAAGGACTGCCGCATGGTTTTTGGAAGGTAGGTTTTGCTGAACTGGTTTTTAGATGCCATGTCCCATTTGATGCCCCCCTGATGCACCCCTACAGTAGAAACACCCAAAAGTGACCCCATTTTGGAAACTAGAGGATAAGATGACAGTTTTATTAGTACTATTTTGGGGCACATATGATTTTTAATCACTCTATATTATGTTTTTTGTGAGACAAGGTAACCAAAAAATGGTTGTTTTTATTTTTTACAATGTTCATCTGATAGGTTAGATCATGCGCTATTTTTATGGAGCAGGTTGTTACGAATGCGGTGATATCAAATATGTCTACTCTTGTGGAAAAAATTTATAATAGTTGTAATCCGCTCGCATCAAAGTTTGTGTAAGGAAAAAGGTGAATCCCTTCTATCAGCCCCAGTCAGAGACAAACCCAGGTGTTACCATCTTGATTGAAAATTCTGAGCAACTCCTTCCGCCCTCCTCAGTCTGCTCACCTTTATTTACTAACAAAAAGGTGTAAAAGGGGCTGGCCCAAGACAAGGATACAGGAATTTATAACATGCAGGAAGTGATGTCAAAGGACAGGGCGGGGCAATCAATGTGGCTGGGCAGACAATGCACACGCCCCATCCCTGTATAAGGAAGGATGAGTCATGTCCATTGTCTGATCAGCCAGGTGGCCGCCCACCCCCCATCACTGTCAGCATGGACCTCATTCAATACTGCTCAAAGGTGATCAGTATCTAATAAAGATCATTCTACTGGTTCCCATAGGCTTGAAATTATCTGCGAGACATTGCTACGGCTATTGTCAGTATACGGTACTAGTATACCGACAAGGCAGATATGCATGTCTTAAAAGCAGATATGTCTCCAAGCCCATGGGAAGGTTTTCATACTGACGGTTTTGCTACTGGTCCCGATTCAGCCAAAGTACCCTCTGCTAGAGCGCTCCTTGGCTAAATCAGACACAGGGAGACAGATGACAATCTATAAAAACACACACACATCCTAAAGTAAAATGTCCGCATAATAAAATTTCCACAACACTACTTTCTTTGTTAGTTTCAGTTTTACATAATAAAGCATTTTTGAAAAATGTTTTTGTCTCCATTTTCCATATTTTTTTTATTTTCCTGCGAATTATCTTGTGCAGGGGCTCATTTTTTGCAGGAAGAGTTGATGTTTTTATTGGTACCATTTTTGGGTACATATGATTTTTTGATCATTCATCATTACACTTTATGATGCAAGTTGACCGAAAAAATTGGTTGTCTTGTTACAGTTTTTATTTATTTTTACAGAGTTCACCTGAGGTGTTGGGTCACATGATATTTTTATAGAGCAGATCATTACGGACGTTGGAATACCTAATATGTATACTTTTTTTAAATTTATTTAAGTTTTACACAATAATAAAATTTTGAAACAAAAAAATGATGTTTTAGTGTCTCCATAGTCTGAGAGCCAGAGTTTTTTTTATTTTGCAACCGATTGTCTTAGGTAGCGGCTCATTTTTTGCGGGATGAGATGACTGGTTCTATTTTTGGGGGGCATACACCTTTTTGATCGCTTGGTGTTGCACTTTAAATGATAGGTGACAAAAAAATCGCTCTTTTGGCATTGTTTTTATTTTTTATTTCTTACGGTGTTCACCTGAGGAGTTAGGTCATGTGATATTTTTATAGAAATGGTTGTTACGGACGCAGCAATACCTAATATGTATCTTTTTTTTATTTATTTAAGTTTTACACAATAATAGAATTTTTGAAACTCCAAAAATGATGTTTTAGTGTCTCCATGTTCTGAGAGCTATAGTTTTTTTTATTTTTTGGGCGATTGTCTTACTGTAGGTAGGAGTTCTTTTTTTGTGGGATGAGGTGACTGTTTTATTGGTACCATTTTGGGGGGCTTATGCCTTTTTGATCGCTTGGTGTTGCACTTTTTGTGATGTAAGGTGGCAAAAATAGCTTTTTTTAAAACAGTTTTTATTTTATTTTTTATGGTGTTTAATGGAGGGGGTGGATCATGTGATATATTTATAGAGCCGGTCGTTATGGAAGCGGCGATACCTAATTTGTGTGGGTTTTTTTTTTTGTTTGTTTTTTCTATTTCTTAATATAAAATCTGGGGAAAGTGGCATTTTTTTTTATTTATTTTTACTTGAAACGTTTTTTTTAATTTTTTTTTATTTTTTTTAAACTTTTATTTCTGTCCCACTCTGGGACTTTACTTTACTTTTCTGCATGGCATTGGGCTGCCTTCTCACCCATCGGGTCCCCGCCACAGCAGCGCGGGGACCCGATGGGCTTCCTCACCCACCGCAAAACCCTTCTATGCCGCGGTCAGCGCTGATCGTGGCATAGAAGGGGTTAATCCACCGGCATCGGCTTGTACAGCGATGCCGGCGAATACAGCAGGGGCCCGGCTACCAGGGACTGCCGGGCTCCTGCAGTGATCTGGTGCGCACCGCTCCAGTGCTCGCCTGATCACTATGACATAATAGTACGTCAAAATGCGGGAACGCACCTGCCGCCATGACGTACTATTACATCATATGCCGGGAAGGGGTTAATGTTTTTATACTCTTTATGGTCATTGTCCTGCTCTTATTTATTTTTTTATATTAGTTTTTTCAGTTTTTTTATTTGTTTTTTATATTCTTGCTTTTTTTCATTTTTCATTTTTCCATCCTTGTATGTATATAAAGTTGAGAGATGGATTGGGAGATGATTTGCACAGGAGGAGGGGGGGAGTGGGAGCCAGCCAGGGAGGGGAGATAGAGTTGCTGGTAAGCAGCCTGACCTCTATGTCCCGTCCCCGATTGGCATCCACCCCATCACTACAGGAACCCAAAAAACTCCATCTCAGCATTCAGGCCTGCGGTAATCATGGTGTCAAACTCAAAGATTTTTCTTGATTCCGCTCTGGACATATTGGCAATATGATTGCCTCCTCTCCATGATATTCTAATCTTTTTTTTCCAGAGCTGCAAAGGTGAGTTTGGACGGATCTTTATTATGGTGATCTTTAAAATGTTGTGAAACGGAATGATTCTCAAACCCATTTTTTATGTTCTGCCACCCTCTGTTTAATGTCCTTTTAGTCCTTCCTATATATTGCTTGTGGCATGGGCACTCTAAGATGTATATTATATCAGTAGTATCACAAGTTAAACTGTCTTTAATATTGTGATAAAAAGAGTTTTGTGTAGAGTGAACTAATATAGTTTTTTTTGGGAAAATGGCTTACTTTACAAGTATTACATCATATTGCCAACATGTCCAGAATCAAGAAAAATCTTTGAGTTTGACACCACGATTCCTGCAGGCCTGAATGCTGAGATGGAGTTATTTGGGTTCCTGTAGTGATGGGGTGGATGCCAATCGGTGACGGGACAAAATTAATAAGAGCAGGACAATGACCATAAATAGTATAAAAACAATATTAATAATGTCAATAGACTACATCCTGGTTTTGTCTAATAAACTGACAACATGGTAATGCTCAATTGTGACTGTGATTCTATATGAAATCTATTCCATTTTAGGAAAGATATTTATATTCCCATTTTTAATTTATGATTTTTTATTTTTATGTATGATTGTTTGTATTAATTAGTACACTTTGGAGTATGGGTTAACAAACAAATAATAATAAATTAAATCATTGAGAGAGACATAAAAATCGCATCAAAAACGCATATGTCATCACTGCGTTTTTTGGATATACAAAGCCAGACTCCATATACACTCACCTAAAGAATTATTAGGAACACCTGTTCTATTTCTCATTAATGCAATTATCTAGTCAACCAATCACATGGCAGTTGCTTCAATGCATTTAGGGGTGTGGTCCTGGTCAAGACAATCTCCTGAACTCCAAACTGAATGTCAGAATGGGAAAGAAAGGTGATTTAAGCAATTTTGAGCGTGTCATGGTTGTTGGTGCCAGACGGGCTGGTCTGAGTATTTCACAATCTGCTCAGTTACTGGGATTTTCACGCACAACCATTTCTAGGGCTTACAAAGAATGGTGTGAAAAGGAAAAAACATCCAGTATGCGGCAGTCCTGTGGGCAAAAATGCCTTGTGGATGCTAGAGGTCAGAGGAGAATGGGCCGACTGATTCAAGCTGATAGAAGAGCAACGTTGACTGAAATAACCACTCGTTACAACCGAGGTATGCAGCAAAGCATTTGTGAAGCCACAACACGCACAACCTTGGCGGATGGGCTACAACAGCAGAAGACCCCACCGGGTACCACTCATCTCCACTACAAATAGGAAAAAGAGTCTCGATTTCTGTTGAGACATTCAAATGGTAGAGTCCGAATTTGGCTTAAACAGAATGAGAACATGTATCCATCCTCTGATGGCTACTTCCAGCAGGATAATGCACCATGTCACAAAGCTCGAATCATTTCAAATTGGTTTCTTGAACATGACAATGAGTTCACTGTACTAAAATGGCCCCCACAGTCACCAGATCTCAACCCAATAGAGCATCTTTGGGATGTGGTGGAACGGGAGCTTTGTGCCCTGGATGTGCATCCCTCAAATCTCCATCAACTGCAAGATGCTATCCTATCAATATGGGCCAACATTTCTAAAGAATGCTATCAGTACCTTGTTGAATTAATGCCACGTAGAATTAGGCAGTTCTGAAGGCAAAAGGGGGTCCAACACCGTATTAGTATGGTGTTCCTAATAATTCTTTAGGTGAGTGTGTATATATATATGTGTGTGTGTGTGTATATATATATATATATATATATATATATATATATATATACTTATATATATATATATATATATATATATATATTTACATTGTTATATTTTTTGTAATAAAAAAAATGAGTTTACTTGACTGTGTGTGTTGTCCAGTACAGGGGATCAGCAACTTTGGGCACTGCTGTGAAAGTAAAACTCCCATCGGCTCACTACTCTGAGTTTGTTATAATGCCCTTGCGAGTTTTAGTTTCAAAACGGCAGTAGTGCCAAAGGTGGCTGAACTTTGAACATTTCATGTTGCTTGATCAATAATGGGCTATCTTCTAGCTCCTTATTGATCATATTCCCTATGATTGGCACATGAACAAGCAAATGCTTGTTCATCAGTCAATCTTGTGCCTTTTCACATGAGCCCTTGTGGGAGTCACAGTCCATGTGAATCAGCATCATCCTGAATTCATTAGCTACATAGGGCTGAATTTTAATTTCGCTCTTTAGTTAGTGATTTCCAGATGATGCTCTCACATAAGTAGCATGATTAGCACAAGGGACACACTGCTGTTAAAGGCGTTGTCCTGGTTCAGAGCTGAAACCGGACGTACCCAGAATTTCACCCGGGCAGCCACCTTGATGTTAGCAACAGAACATTTTAAGCTCCAATGCTATCTTTGCCCTGAGCAGGATCGGGCAGAACAATTCCTTTTTTCTTTACAATAACACACTGCTAAGCGGAGGCTTCTGCCAAGAAGTGTGATGGGTAGCGTCACCTTTTCTGATTGCCCTGCTTTAGCGCTGCCATATCCATTTTAAAGGCTAGAGCAGCAGTAAAGCCCACCCATCAGTGCTGGTGATATCACCGGGCTCATTGATGGGCACAAGCCTCCGCCTGGCAGTCCTATGGAGAGCCCGGGACATCACCGGATCGCCATAAAATGACGATGGGCGATATCGCCATATCGATGGGCGATATCACTAGGATATGCCAGCAAATAGTTGCGTATCCCAGCACTTATGCACGCACCTATATTGTGAACATGAAAGTGCTGGTGAGCGCATAGCTCAGGCACATCCATTCTACATTCTTTTTCTATGGGTCTTCTAAAACTAGCCAAGCGCTGAGTAGGCTTTTTCCATCGGGCCCATAGAAGTGAATGGGAGCAATGGCCGGTCATGTGCGCTGCACTCTCATTGACTTCTATGGAGAGAGCGTTGGGTGGTAGCCGGACCGAAGTCCAACAGACAACACCTTGTGAGGCTATGTGTCATGGTTGTCATGGTCTGGTGGTAGTGGACTGTGACACTTTTGCTGTGCATGCTTGTTACTGATGGCAACGTGTTGTTAGCATGATTTTACACTTCCCCTTTAAGGCTGGTGTTCCTTCCCATTTTGGTTTGTTTAGGGTTAAAGGAGTGTGCAAGGTGGAGCTGGGTGTGGCCTCATGGCTTTTCTTATACTGGAGTTGTGAGCAAGAGGTTAGTGGTAGGTCTGCCTTTGTATGAGTAGGAGCTTTGCTCCTCTCTGGATGTGTCACCTGTCCATGTGGGCCTCCTTGTGGAACATCAAGGTCTTTGGCAATGTCATCCCGATGTTTCCCCTTGTCTTCTTACCCTTCCTCACCTGCTTATGATGTTTGGTGTGGGTTTATGTACAGGTTGTTTGTTGTATGTCATTTGGTGTTCCATGTCTGGTCTATTTGGTGTTTGTAGTCCAGCATGGTTGTTTGACATTTCCCCTGTCTGTCTGTGCCTGCGGAAGTGGGCTCCATGGTTTCCTGGAGGGGTGAACTACAATTCAGCAAGCTGTAGTTGTTCCACCCAGTCGTTGTGGCAGGTAAGTGGTGGTTGTTCCAGTGCATGTCGTTTGCACTGGGCTCTTACCTGCCGTTATGTGTTTATGCTTGCTCTCTGCTCCTTTATTGTTGCTAGGCCTGTGGGAGACTCCAGTTCTTCCGTGTCTTGGAGGAACCGGTTGTCTCTTTCTCCTTACATTACCATTAGGGATCATCAGGTCAATTTAGGGTCCAAGGTTCCGGGTATGGGCCCTCCCACCATCAGGGTTGGCTCATACAGTCAGGAGGTCAGGGATTGTATTTAGGGATGCATAGGTGGTGACCTGCTCCCTTTATCCCGGTTCCCTGCCCTAGTTGCTTTACCGTTTGCTCCACATTGTACGGTGCGGGGGTTTCCCCCCACTCTCCACCGTGACACTATGTCACCAGCGTTGGGACCCGCACCTATAAGTGAGGCATATGCTAGCAATATGCACCAATTGTCTAAGCTGAGACAACCCCTTTAATAACCATATGTGTGGCTACTACCCTTCATGTTTATTTCACAAAAGCTAATGCCACCCATAAGGATCAGGACCGTGTTCATGTTCACAAGAGTGATGTTGCAACGTGAACTATAGCTGTCATGCCCCACTCTGACGATGTGCGGAGGTCGGCCAGGATAGCATCACAAGTTTAGTATTTGTTTTGGTGCCGTGCTGGATCCGCCTCTCATCAGGTGCACTGGGTGGAGTCATTAGTTTAAATGGTCTCCAGCTAAGTGCTCTGAGCGGATTATATTGATCATTTTGGTCTGGGAAGTTTGGAGGGAAGGTTGGCTGTCAGTTCCTGCTCTCAGAAGATAAGTGTCATTTCTTGTTTGGTTGTTGGTGTCATCTATCCCATCCAGGTTCTGTGCGAGCAGGCTGCTCCTATCTCCCCACTTCACCATCTCAGGGAGTTCAGGGTTTTGTCAGTTCAGGCTGGAGGACACAGCACACCTACCTTCAAGGTCTGCCTGTGGGCTGAGCAGTGCAGGGAAAGAGGTCAGGGATAAACTAGGAGGTGACCCTTCCCCTGTCTCTCGTCCAGAGCCTGGTTGGTCTGTTATCTTTTATACTGTGCACGTCGCCGTGACATTATAATCTTCCATACTGTGACTGCCATTGCTCAGCGTTTATGTGATGCCGTCAATTGATGCACTGGTTGACCGCATGCAGGGTTTGTCCCTGGAGGTTGCGGATCTGCGTAGTACGGTCACACAGTGTCAGAGGGTGTTGGCTTCAAGTACAGGTCAAATTGTTGGGGAGCCTAAAGTCGCTCTTCCTGAGAAATTTGCAGGGGGTACTGATGATTTTTCCCGTTTCAAGGAGTCATGTAATTTGTACTTTCGATTGTGCCCATTTTCATCAGGTAATGAGGATCAGAGGGTGGGTATCATCATGTCTTTGCTTAAAAGGGACGTGCAATCCTGGGCTTTTCCCTGCCGCTCGGTTCTCTAGCTCTCCGGTCGGTGGAGGAATTTTTTAAAGCCCTGGGATTGATTTACGATGACCCAGATCGAGTTTCGATGGCAGAGTCAAAATTACGTAACTTACTACAGGGTAAACATACTGCTGAGGTTTACTGCACAGAGTTTAGGAGGTGGGCTACTGAGTCGGGGTGGAACGACCCCGCGTTACGTAGCCAGTTTTGTCAGGGGTTATCTAAAAGGTTGAAAGATGCTCTGGCTTTTCATGAATACCCAGATACTTTGGAGAACGCAATGTCTTTGGCTATACGTTTGGATAGACGTATCAGAGAGAGGTGTAAGGGTCCCTCCGTGCAGGGGATTCCTCCCGCGTGTGGTTTTGTTTCACCAGCTGCCCAGGGTGATATTGCTTGTTACTCTGGGGTAGGGGAGGAACCCATGCAGTTAGGTCAGACATCTTGCCATTCGGATAGTAGAGACTTTCGAAAAGTGCACAATGTATGTTTCTATTGTGGGAAGAGGGGTCATTTTGTTTTTTCTTGTCCGTATATTGAACCACAGGGGGAAGAGATAAAGAAAAAAGAGAAAAAAACAAAAACTCCCCTCACACTTGGTAGTATGAATGGTGTGGTGGAGCAGACTGGTATGCAAGTTCCCTGCATTTGCCGTTCTCTCCTTTCAGCTATGGTGGCGCTAGAGTCTAGAAATGTGTTTGTTGATGTTTTTCTTGATTGTGGTGCTGGGGTAAATTTAATTGACTTTCTGTTTCTTGAGGGTTTGGGACTAAGTACTTGCACGTGAGAGAACGAGATTGGTGTTTTTGCTATTGATTTTTCCCCTCTTTCTCAAGGGAGCCTTACTCACGTTGTTCATGGTATTCATTTAAGGGTGGGTGATTCACATGCTGAGATTATTTCCTGTTTCGTCATGAAGGATTTGCCAGCTCCAATAGTTTTGGGGTTGCCATGGTTGTCTAGACATAACCCAATTATAGACTGGCAAGCGAGACAAATCATTGGTTGGAGCAAGTTTTGTTCGGATAATTGTCTTGTCACATCTATTTCTGAAGTGTCCGTTACGGCCTTGCCTCAGTATCTCTCTGATTTTTCGGACGTCTTTTCGGAGGGTGGGGCTCAGGAATTGCCCCCTCATCGTGACTATGATTGTCCAGTGAATCTCATTCCGGGGGCTAAGTTGCCTAAGTCTCGGCTCTACAACCTCTCTCAACCCGAGAGAGAGGTCATGCGAAAGTATGTCGCCGAGAGTTTGGCAAAGGGTCATATTAGACCATCTAAGTCTCCAGTGGCTGTAGGTTTGTTCTTCGTGAAGAAGAAAGATGGATCACTGAGACCGTGTTTGGATTTTCGGGAGCTGAACCGTATTACAGTCCGGGATCCATATCCCCTGCCTTTGATCTCTGATCTTTTTGATCAGATTGTTGGAGCCAAGGTGTTCTCCAAGTTGGATTTGAGAGGAGCATACAATCTGATCAGGATCAAGGAGGGGGATGAGTGGAAAACTGCCTTCAATACGCACGAGGGTCATTTTGAGAACCTGGTAATGCCTTTTGGGTTGACTAATGCGCCAGCGGTATTTCAGCGATTCGTCAATGATATTTTTCATCACTTGGTGGGGAGGTTCGTAGTAGTCTACCTAGATGACATTTTAATTTATTCTCCTGATCTGAAGACCCATCAGGATCATGTGAGACAGGTTTTGACGATCCTTGGGGAGAATAAGTTATACGCCAAATTGGAGAAATGTTTGTTTGCGGTGCAAGAGCTTCCATTCTTGGGATACATGCTTTCTGATTCCGGTTTTCGTATGGACCCCGAAAAGGTCCGGGCGGTTCTGGAGTGGGACCGACCGGAGAATCAGAAAGCTTTGATGCGGTTTTTGGGGTTTACGAATTATTATAGAAAATGTATTTCGAATTATTCCACGCTAGTCAAACCTCTTACTGATATGACCAAGAAGGGCGCTGATGTCTCTGTCTGGTCGGATGAGGCATTGCAGGCCTTTTCGGCTATTAAGGAGCGTTTTGCGTCTGCTCCCATTCTGGTGCAGCTGGATGTATCTCAGCCATTCGTGGTCGAGGTTGATGCATCAGAGGTGGGGGTTGGGGCGGTGCTTTCGCAGGGTCCTTCTCCTGGCAAGTGGGTCTCGTGTGCCTTCTTCTCCAGGAAGCTCTCGGTCGCCGAGAGGAATTATGATGTTGGAGATAGGGAGTTGTTGGCGATCAAGTTGGCCTTTGAAGAATGGCGTCACTGGTTAGAGGGGGCTTCTCACCCCGTTACTGTGTATACAGACCATAAGAATTTGGCTTACCTGCAATCTGCCAAGCGTCTGAACCCTAGACAGGCCAGATGGTCATTGTTTTTTACCAGGTTCAATTTCTGTCTCGCAGCTTCCCTGGGGGAGGTGATTCAGAAGATCCAGCGCCGATTTTGGCGGATGGAGTGGTGGTCTCCGCTCTGTACCCTGAATTAGAGATGGAGGTATTGGGAGCTCAGGAGGGGGCTCCTGGTTCGTGTCCCCCAGGGAGGTTGTTTGTTCCTGAGGGCCTACGATACAAGGTGTTCAAGGAACATCACGATACTGTTCTCGCTGGACATCCTGGTGGTAAGTCCACCTGTGATCTGGTGTCCCGGAGATTCTGGTGGCCAGGGTTGCGTAAGAGTATTGAGAATTACGTGACAGCTTGTGAAACCTGCGCTCTGTCAAAGGTTGCTCATACTCGACCGCCTGGTTCACTTCTTCCATTGTCTATTCCATCTCGTCCTTGGACGCATTTGTCCATGGACTTTATTACGGACCTACCGAGTTCCTCCGGGAGAACAGTGATTTTGGTGGTAGTCGATCGTTTCAGTAAAATGGCTCACTTTATACCACTAACAAGTTTGCCTAACGCTAAGACTCTTGCGCAGATTTTTGTGGATGATAATGTTAAATTGCCCGGTATTTCTTTCGGATGTGGTCTCTGATAGGGGCACGCAGTTTGTCTCCAGGTTTTGGAGGGCGTTCTGCTCCCGACTTGGCATTCAACTTTCTTTCTCGTCGGCTTTTCATCCACAGTCGAATGGTCAGACGGACCGTACCAATCAAAACCTGGAGACCTACTTGAGGTGCTTTGTGGCTGAGAATCATGAGGACTGGTCCTCATTCTTGTCCTTAGCAGAATTTGCATTGAATAACCGTAGGCAGGAGTCCACAGGTAAGTCGCCATTTTTTGGCGCATACGGTTTCCATCCTCAGTTTGGTACCTTTTCTGGGTCTGGTTCCTCCGGGATGCCAGAGGAGGAGAGATTCTCTTCTGCCTTATCCTCTATCTGGCGGAGGATTCAAGGGAATTTGGAGTGGATGGGTGAGAGGTATAAACGAATGGCTGACAGGAGACGTGTGACTGGTCCGGACCTATGTGTGGGTGATCTGGTGTGGTTGTCCACTA
Organism: Bufo bufo; assembly: GCF_905171765.1. Classification (NCBI taxonomy): domain Eukaryota; kingdom Metazoa; phylum Chordata; class Amphibia; order Anura; family Bufonidae; genus Bufo; species Bufo bufo. The sequence goes on from NC_053393.1 coordinate 354,127,423, forward strand.
AGAATATCAAGTTGAGAGTGCCATCTTGGAAACTGGGTCCAAGATTTGTTGGTCCGTATAAAATTTCTGCGGTGATCAATCCTGTGGCGTTTCGACTGGATCTGCCGCAGACTTGTGGAAGACATCATGGATCCTCCAAGTCTTTACTAAAAAAATATGTTAAACCGGTGGTACCATCGCCATTGCCTCCTCCTCCTGTTCTAGTCGAGGGAAACTTGGAGTTCGAGATCTCCAGGATTCTCGACTCAAGAGTTCTGCGGAGTTCCCTCCAGTACCTGGTGCACTGGAGGGGATACGGTCCTGAGGAGAGGATGTGGGTTCCGGCGTCAGATGTCAACGCCAGCCGACTAGTGAGGGCCTTTCATAGGTCCCATCTGGATAAGGTTGGTCCAGGGTGTCCGAAGGTCACCCGTAGAAGGGGGGTACTGTCATGCCCCACTCTGACGATGTGCGGAGGTCGGCCAGGATAGCAGCACAAGTTTAGTATTTGTTTTGGTGCCGTGCTGGATCCGCCTCTCATCAGGTGCACTGGGTGGAGTCATTAGTTTAAATGGTCTCCAGCTAAGTGCTCTGAGCGGATTATACTGATCATTTTGGTCTGGGAAGTTTGGAGGGAAGGTTGGCTGTCAGTTCCTGCTCTCAGAAGATAAGTGTCATTTCTTGTTTGGTTGTTGGTGTCATCTATCCCATCCAGGTTCTGTGCGAGCAGGCTGCTCCTATCTCCCCACTTCACCATCTCAGGGAGTTCAGGGTTTTGTCAGTTCAGGCTGGAGGACACAGCACACCTACCTTCAAGGTCTGCCTGTGGGCTGAGCAGTGCAGGGAAAGAGGTCAGGGATAAACTAGGAGGTGACCCTTCCCCTGTCTCTCGTCCAGAGCCTGGTTGGTGTGTTATCTTTTATACTGTGCACGTCCGCCGTGACAATAGCATGGGGTGGCATTAGCTTGTGTGAAAAAAATAAAATATATCACTAGTGCTGAGTACAAAAGAAGATGACACAAGGTGTATACAAAAAAACTTTAATAGAAGATCAAACAGATTAAACAACAATAAACAACAGTGTCCTGCCAACTCACTCTGCCCGCTTCAGAAACAAAGTAATCGGCAAAACTGTCCCTCATTCAGGCCACGGCAAGGGTTAAACAATATCACAGATGTTGCAGCCTGGTAAGTGTGCAATCATCCTCTTGCGGGTCCAGGCGCAGTGGTTCCTCTGATAATAGATAGTTATGTAGAACTACACAAGCTTTGACTATATCGTCTATGGTTTCAACCTTAAGATTTATGGCTTTGGTGAGAATATGCCATTTGGCAACTAAAATGCCAAAGGCAGACTCCACCAGTCGTCTAGCTCGTGTCATTCTGTAGTTAAACACGCGCTTTGTAGTGTTCAAGTCGAAATGCTCTGCAGTAGCCGGTCATAACTCTCGACAGTCATGCGCATATACAGGGAGTGCAGAATTATTAGGCAAGTTGTATTTTTGAGGATTAATTTTATTATTGAACAACAACCATGTTCTCAATGAACCCAAAAAACTCATTAATATCAAAGCTGAATATTTTTGGAAGTAGTTTTTAGTTTGTTTTTAGTTTTAGCTATTTTAGGGGGATATCTGTGTGTGCAGGTGACTATTACTGTGCATAATTATTAGGCAACTTAACAAAAAACAAATATATACCCATTTCAATTATTTATTTTTACCAGTGAAACCAATATAACATCTCAACATTCACAAATATACATTTCTGACATTCAAAAACAAAACAAAAACAAATCAGTGACCAATATAGCCACCTTTCTTTGCAAGGACACTCAAAAGCCTGCCATCCATGGATTCTGTCAGTGTTTTGATCTGTTCACCATCAACATTGCGTGCAGCAGCAACCACAGCCTCCCAGACACTGTTCAGAGAGGTGTACTGTTTTCCCTCCTTGTAAATCTCACATTTTATGATGGACCACAGGTTCTCAATGGGGTTCAGATCAGGTGAACAAGGAGGCCATGTCATTAGATTTTCTTCTTTTATACCCTTTCTTGCCAGCCACGCTGTGGAGTACTTGGACGCGTGTGATGGAGCATTGTCCTGCATGAAAATCTTGTTTTTCTTGAAGGATGCAGACTTCTTCCTGTACCACTGCTTGAAGAAGTTGTCTTCCAGAAACTGGCAGTAGGACTGGGAGTTTAGCTTGACTCCATCCTCAACCCGAAAAGGCCCCACAAGCTCATCTTTGATGATACCAGCCCAAACCAGTACTCCACCTCCACCTTGCTAGCGTCTGAGTCGGACTGGAGCTCTCTGCCCTTTACCAATCCAGCCACGGGCCCATCCATCTGGCCCATCAAGACTCACTCTCATTTCATCAGTCCATAAAACCTTGGAAAAATCAGTCTTGAGATATTTCTTGGCCCAGTCTTGACGTTTCAGCTTGTGTGTCTTGTTCAGTGGTGGTCGTCTTTCAGCCTTTCTTACCTTGGCCATGTCTCTGAGTATTGCACACCTTGTGCTTTTGGGCACTCCAGTGATGTTGCAGCTCTGAAATATGGCCAAACTGGTGGCAAGTGGCATCTTGGCAGCTGCACGCTTGACTTTTCTCAGTTCATGGGCAGTTATTTTGCGCCTTGGTTTTTCCACACGCTTCTTGCGACCCTGTTGACTATTTTGAATGAAACGCTTGATTGTTCGATGATCACGCTTCAGAAGCTTTGCAATTTTAAGAGTGCTGCATCCCTCTGCAAGATATCTCACTATTTTTGACTTTTCTGAGCCTGTCAAGTCCTTCTTTTGACCCATTTTGCCAAAGGAAAGGAAGTTGCCTAATAATTATGCACACCTAATATAGGGTGTTGATGTCATTAGACCACACCCCTTCTCATTACAGAGATGCACATCACCTAATATGCTTAATTGGTAGTAGGCTTTTGAGCCTATACAGCTTGGAGTAAGACAACATGCATAAAGAGGATGATGTGGTCAAAATACTCATTTGCCTAATAATTCTGCACTCCCTGTAGTTGACACATTTTTTCTGGATGCGCACGTAGCTCCAAATACAGGACGGAAAAAATGCCTCTGGTCATCCGTTTGGAAATTATCCGGGGCACCCAATACCACCGTCTTCTTCTTTCCTGGGCATGTCTTCTCCATCTCGCTTTCAGGATTAGTAACCTCAATCATAGACGTAAGTGTGCAGGCAACATGGTCCCAAAACACAAAGAGCCTAAATTGAGGTTTCCCTGTTTCACTGTACAAGTGGGTGTACACTTTGAGACATGCCTCCTCCTTAAAAACGGATCCGCTAATCGGAAGCTAAAATGGAAACAAATGTGACGAATGGATCCGCTTTACAGACGGATCCGTTCGAACGGATACGTTTAAATGATTTCCGATCGCCTTCGTTATTTCATTTGCGTGACGGATCCGTTTCAAACGGATCTGTAAAATGCTAGTGTGAAAGTAGCCTAACCCAGTTCATTACAAACTAATTCACTCATCTCTAGAAGCAATGTATCAACAATGAGAACAAAAGACTGAATGCTCATGGGAATATATACCTTATCATTTAGAAACAATTATTCAATCCACCACTTAAGATGATGGCTGATCCCTTTGTCTCCTATCATGATGATGAGTAATTGCTTTTAAACTACATCTTATGTTGAAGCACATATAATTTCTATTTAAATACACCGAAGTGTTTCAATTGTTCTCTAAACATCTTGCATTAGGAAAAGCAAGAGCATTTTGGGGAAAAAAACAGTCTTCATACATATTCAGACAGCTTAAAATAGTCTAAGCATTTTCAAAAGTGCCTGAAATCTAGGTAAAATGGCTTAAAACGGCATAATGTATCACAAACCAATAGTGCAGTTACATGAAAATTACACCTAGGTTGTAAACATTCTTACTGCTATGAACAAATTATAACCTAAGCCAGCTGTGTAAGAAGATAAAAAATGTACATATATATTTATTGTAAGGGATTAGGTAGTAGAAAGGGCACTCAGGCATGCAAGAAAGTTGCAGTCCATACAGCAGGATTTTGTTTAAATTGATCATATCCAATACAATTTTTAGGTTGTGACAAAAAATACACACAAAAATAGGCAAAAGAAAAAACTATGTGTAATTATACCAGCTAACCGGTTTGACTTGTCCAAAACATGTTATCCAGGTGATCCCCTGGTTTTCACCCTTTAACACCTATACAGGGATCTGGCCTTCAATGCAGGGGACCAACCAGGCTGCTACCTATGGAAATAGTTGGCAGCTGACAGACAGGGTCAGAGACACCGGTGCAAAGCACCAAGGAGTCAGGCAATACTCATAGTCGGTAAACAGACAGAGGTCATGGCATGCAAAGTTTGTGCAATTCCATAAAACAAATCCGAGGCCAGAGCAGGCAGTAAAGGGTCAGTACGGTATACAGACTAAGGTCAGGGCAGGCAGTGGAATATCAGAGTCGGTTAACAGGCATAACTAGGATAACACAACTTCACTGGTTAAACGAGTAAACTAAGAACCTAAGATCAGGCAAGGAGTAAGAGGGCAGTCCAGCATTTAGGGTGCTGCCACACATTGCAGCTGTGCTGTGTTTTTGTGCAGCAAAAAAAAACAAAAAAACACAACAAACCTGCGTTTATGGTACATTTCCAGCAAAGGGAAAACACACAGCAAAACTGAATTACATTATTACAAAATAGTTACAGTGAGGTAATTTAAAGGAATGATGTCATCAGAAAATAATCGTTAATTTCTAACGATAATTTGTTTTCCCTTAGTCCTAACAGCAGCACAGATGGGGTTAACTGCCCCTGTGGACTGGTAGGACCGGCGGAATTTTAATGAGCCCAAGAACCAATAAACGATCTTCAGCTCCCTGAAAGGGAGGAGATCACCCCCCAGCCCACCGTGTTTTTAACAAGCATAATGTATTTAGGGTGGGATATTTGTGTGCTGCTGTTAGGACTAAGGGAAAACAAATTATCGTTAGAAATTAACGATTCCCTTACGTCCTCAACAGCAGCACAGATGGGGAGATAGCAAGAAGAATCCCCTAGGGAGGGTCCTCATGCCTGGCAGAACTAAGAACAGTCTGCCCAAAAGCCGAAAACTCTGCCATCCTAGCATCTATCCTATAATGGGAGATGAAGGTTGACTCAGAGCTCCAGGAGGCCGCCTTACAGAACAACTCTAAGGGGAGGAGTCTTCTCTCCGCAACCGAGGTGGAGACCGCCCTAGTAGAATGGGCCCTCACAAACTCAGGAGGATCTAAGGATTGGGAGACGAAAGCTTCCATAATGGCCTCCTTGATCCAGCGACTAATGGTGGCTTTAGACGCTTTACGGCCTTTAGACTTACCGGCAAACAGGATAAGAAGATTCTCATCTATCCTGAACTCACTAGATCTATCCACATAGATCTGGAGGCATCTTGAAATATCCAGCGGGTCTCTAGCTGGAGTATCAGAAGAGGAGGCTGTAAACAAAACTGGTAAAGATATTACCTGATTGATGTTCTGGAAAGTAGGCACCTTAGGCCTGAAGTAAGGTAAAAACTTCAGGAGTACTCTATCCTGTAGAAAAATAATGTACGGGTGAATTGCGGAGAAAGCCTGCAATTCAGAAACTCTTTTGGCTCTATAGCCAGAAGAAAGACCATCTTTAAAGTCAAAAATTTAAAATTTACCTCCTCCAAGGGCTCGAAGGGGGGAGATGCTAGCCCCCTGAGCACTACTGAAAGATCCCACTGGGGGATAGGTTTCAGTATAGTAGACTTTAGTCTTTCAGCTCCCTTCAGGAAGCGTTTGATGAGTGGGTCCCGAGAATGTGGCCTGTTGAGACAGGCCGAGATGGCATAAACCTGTACCGTCAAGGTAGCTGGAGATAGGCCTCTATCTAATCCATCCTGAAGAAATTGAAGTATCGCAGGAAGGGGCGGATCTGCAGACGCCTCCTGTCTGGAATCACACCATGCCTCGAAGATTCTCATGATCCTGGAGTAGGCCTTCTTTGTAGACTCTGCTCGGGAATGCGACAAAGTTCTCAGGACCGACTCGGAAAGCCCTTCTATGTTGGGAAGGGACTGATCAACCTCCAGGCTGTCAGGTTAAACCTGTGCAGATCTAGGCAGAGGTGAGTGTCCCACGACACCAGGGTCTGCTCCGGGGGGAGTCTCCAGTATTGTCCCCGACTCATCTGAATGAGCTGGGTAAACCAGGATCTTCTGGGCCAAAACGGTATGATGGCTATTACCGAGGCCTGATCCTGACGGATTTTCATCAATACCCTCGGTATCATGGAAAAGGGAGGGAAGATGTAAGCCAGCCTGAACCTCCACGGTATTGACAGAGCATCTATCGCCAGGGGGTTGTCTTCCCTGTAGAGGGAACAGAACCTCATCACCTTGGCGTTGAACCTGGTTGCCATGAGATCCACTTCTGGCATACCCCATCTGTGAACTAGCTGCCTGAAGATCTCCGGATGCAGAGACCACTCCATGGTCGGTAATCCTCGACTTAAGCGGTCCGCTATCATATTGAGGGAGCCTCGAATATGAACGGCAGATAGATGGGAAAGGTTCAGCTCTGCCCACCGAAGAATTACCCCGATCTCTGACAGAAGGGGCAATGATCTTGTGCCTCCCTGTTTGTTTATATAGAGAACTGCAGTCATATTGTCTGACTGGACTTTCACTGCTTTGCCCCGGATCTGAGGCGCAAAGTGAAGGAGGGCTAGCCGGATAGCTCGCATCTCGCGAAGATTGGAGGAAAGATGCCGCTCCAGAGGAGACCAAGATCCCTGAATTGGGGATCCGTCCAGGTGAGCGCCCCAGCCTACAAGGGACGTGTCTGTAGTCAATATGACCCAAGCTGGTTGGGTCATAGACTTCCCTGCTGGTAGCTGAAACCACCATCTGAGGGAATTTCGGGTTTGACCGGACAGGGAGCACAGGGAATCTAGCCCCGCAGGGCTGCCGTTCCATAGGTGTAAGACCTCCGACTGAAGAGGACGGAGGTGGCATAGCGCCCAAGGGACCGCATCCACAGCCGCTGACATGAGCCCCAGCATCTTCATGAGAGTCCGGATAGAGACTCGACGAGGGACATAAAGGACCTTTGCCAGGTCCTGAATCCGCGCTCTCCTTTCTGGAGTCAACCGGAGGGACATCTCCACAGAGTCGACCATGAATCCTAAGTAATGGATTGAAGTCGATGGGCTCACATTCGACTTCTGCCAGTTGATAATCCAGCCTAGGCGGAAGAGAAAAGAGATTGCGACCTGAAGATGGTGGGTAAGGATGGAACTAAAGAGGCTATGAAAAGCCAATCGTCCAGATAAGGAATAATAGTCAGTCCTTGGAGTCTCAAAGCTGCCACCACCGAAACCACCACCTTGGTGAAGATAAGGGGGGCAGAAGAGATTCCGAAGGGAAGCACGGCGAACTGAAAGTGCCTGCAAACCCCTGAAATCTGGACCGCGATCCTGAGGAGTTTCCGAGAAGCGGAATGGATCGGAATGTGAAGGTACGTATCCTTGAGGTCCAGAGTAGCCATGACGTCCCCAGGATTGAGGATATGGCTGACTGACCTTATGGTTTCCATGCGAAACCTTGTTTTCCTTATAAATCGATTGAGGAATCTCAAATCGATGATCATCCGGAGATCTCCTGTCTTCTTGGGAACCAGGAACACTGGTGAATAAATCCCTAGGCCCCTCTCCCCTGCCGGTACCTCCTCTAGGGCTCCCTTGGAAATATACTCCTGAATGTAAGATTCTAGGACCACCTGTTTGGCAGACCCGAAGTTTCGTGTGGCGATGAATCTCTCTGGGGGGAGAGAGATAAGATCTACCCGGTACCCGGCGGAAACTATGTCCTGGACCCAGGGGTCTGCAATCAACCGGCTCCAAGAGTCTTTGAAATGGGTAAGACGGCCCCCCACGGGAATCTGGGGGAGGGGTACGGGAAAATCTAGAGGAGACACTGCAGGGGCAGCAGGGCTTATCCAAGAGCCTCGAGGAGGCCCATAGTCAGGAGGGTTTTGCCTCCCTGGTGGGTTTGTTGGGGCGTCTCGGATATTTACGAGACGGCCCCCCCCAATCTCTGCGCCTAGACTGCTGCCCAGGACGACCTCCGCCCTTCTTTTCCTGTCTGGGGCGTCCCCGAAAGGGCTGCTGGGGTAGGCTCTTCCCTTTTTTATCGGAGACCCCCTCCATTATTTTGTCCAATTCGGACCCGAATAACCTATCTGGTTCGAAGGGGAGCCCACAAAGGTTAAACTTGGATGCGTTATCCGCGATCCACGGTTTCAGCCAGAGTGGTCTGCGAGCAGCTGAAACTAGGGCCATAGTTTTGGCGGCCAGCTTCAGCTGCATCTGGGAGGAATCAACTAAAAAGTCCATAGCCAGGTTGGCTGACTTGAAGGCTGCCAGGATGTCGTCTCTTGATACGCTCTGGTCCACATCCGTCTGGATTTGATTAAGCCTAGAGCGTAGATAGGTGGCTACCTCAGTGGCCGCAATGGAAGTAGATGCGGAGGCAGCGGCCGCCGCCTAACCCCTCCTAAGGGTGCACTCTGCCCTCCGGTCTAGAGGGTCCTGCAGGCTAGACCCATCGTCTGCAGGGACTAGAGTGCGCCGGGACAACTTGGCTATAGCCATGTCCACCTTGGGAACGGAACCCCACGATTCCACCAAGGGTTTAGCCATCGGGTACATGAGTCTGCATTTTCTGGTAAGCACTGGACCCTTCTCAGGCTTTTTCCACTCTGTGCGCATCACAGAGAGGAGGGTCTCATCCGCTCTAAAGACACGCTGTGTCCGACCGGCGGGATCGGAGGACTCCCCCATGTCAACATCCTGGTCCCCCGACCTGATGGACTTGAGTAACTTCTGCGTCTTTTCTGGAGGGAAAAAGCAAGAAGTAGATTCTTCTTCCTCAGAAGAAGAAGACCCCACTGAACAGGGGGTAGGTCTTTCGACCGGTGCGACCACCTCCATGGGAGTCTGAGAGGGACCTGGTAGCTTCTCATTAAGCAGCTGAACTACTCCCTTGATGGAATCATCCATGTATGTCTTGGTCCATTGGAACATCTCCTGCATCGTGGGTTCCGTGGATGCCGTGCGACAACTCTCACATCTGGAGTAAGGACAGCTGTCATCTAGGGGTGTGTTACATTCGTAACATGCCAAATGCTTCCTCTTGGCCCCAGCCTTCCGCTGATCCTGCTCCTTAGGGGAAGCCATAGTCTGTAATGGAAGAAACAAAACAGGTCATAACACCTACAATATCAGGAGGTGGAGAAAACCAGACCTTAAGGGGGCCCACCAGCACTAGAAGAAATAGAGCTGAAAGAAGAGGAAGTACAAAACCCAAGCAAAGCAATACTGCAGGAATATCACAAAGCACAGGAGAGCTCTGGAGCTAACTTGTGAAAGCAACGCAACCAGAGCACTGACTGATGGGCTCTGGGTGCTTAAAAGGAGGAAGCCCCGCCCAATGGGCGGGTTCCTGAAACGAGATCAGCACCACTCCCTTTTACTTTTACTTTTTTTTTTTTTTCTCTTGTAGAAAAACCAGAGCCTATACTGGCTCTACCTATACGAAAATTGTCTCCCCAGACTAATCCTAAGTCCAGGATGTCCTTCTAGGGAGCCAGTTTAAAAGAAAGGTGAGTTTTATACATCACCGCAACGCTTCGGAAAACCGGAAGTGACGTAGCGCACCTAGGGCGCGTCACTTCCGGAAAATGGCGGCGCCCATAGCGCCGCACACATGCGGTAACGGAGGGACGGAGCACCGTCTACAGATGATGAGAGAAGAGGGGAGGGGACGCCCCCCTCCCCGACGGTACCCCAGACCGAAATCGCCATGATCAGGCCTAAAATAAAGGCACTGAGATCCATTGAAAGCGAGCTAAGCTTAAGGAGGGGAAAAGAACCCCTAAGCAATCTTCAGCTCCCAGAGAGGGAGCGACACGCCAGTCCACCTGTCCAGAGGACAGAAAAAAACACGGTGGGCTGGGGGGTGATCTCCTCCCTTTCGGGGAGCTGAAGATCGTTTATTGGTTCTTGGGCTCATTAAAATTCTGCCGGTCCTACCAGTCCACAGGGGCAGTTAACCCCATCTGTGCTGCTGTTGAGGACGTAAGGGAACCTATTGTTTAAATCACATTTTTATGTTTAGCATATTTAAAAATATAATATATATAATACACTGCTCAAAAAAATAAAGGGAACCGAAAAAAAACACATCCTAGATCTGAGTTAATTACATATTCTTCTGAAATACTTAGTTTTTTACATAGTTGAATGTGCTGACAACAAAATCACACAAAAATAAAAAAATGGAAATCAAATTTTTCAACCCATGGAGGTCTGGATTTGGAGTCACACTCAATATTAAAGTGGAAAAACACACTACAGGCTGATCCAACTTTGATGTAATGTCCTTAAAACAAGTCAAAATGAGGCTCAGTAGTGTGTGTGGCCTCCACGTGCCTGTATGACCTCCCTACAACACCTGTGCATGCTCCTGATGAGGTGGCGGACAGTCTCCTGAGGGATCTCCTCCCAGACCTGGACTAAAGCATCTGCCAACTCCTGGACAGTCTGTGGTGCAACGTGACGTTGGTGGATAGAGCGAGACATGATGTCCCAGATGTGCTCAATTGGATTCAGGTCTGGGGAACGGGCGGGCAAGTCCATAGCATCAATGCCTTCGTCTTGCAGGAACTGCTGACACACTCCAGCCACATGAGGTCTAGCATTGTCTTGCATTAGGAGGAACCCAGGGCCAACCGTACCAGCATATGGTCTCACAAGGGGTCTGAGGATCTCATCTCGGTACCTAATGGCAGTCAGGCTACCTCTGGCGAGCACATGGAGGGCTGTGCGGCCCTCCAAAGAAATGCCACCCCACACCATTACTGACCCAATGCCAAACCGGTCATGCTGGAGGATGCTGCAAGCAGCAGAACATTCTCCACGGCGTCTCAAGACTCTGTCACGTCTGTCACATGTGCTCAGTGTGAACCTGCTTTCATCTGTGAAGAGCACAGGGCGCCAGTTGCGAATTTGCCAATCTTGGTGTTCTCTGGCAAATGCCAAACGTCCTGCACGGTGTTGGGCTGTAAGCACAACCCCCACCTGTGGACGTCGGGCCCTCATATCACCCTCATGGAGTCTGTTTCTGACCGTTTGAGCAGACACATGCACATTTGTGGCCTGCTGGAGGTCATTTTGCAGGGCTCTGGCAGTGCTCCTCCTGTTCCTCCTTGCACAAAGGCGGAGGTAGCGGTCCTGCTGCTAGGTTGTTGCCCTCCTACGGCCTCCTCCACGTCTTCTGATGTACTGGCCTGTCTCCTGGTAGCGCCTCCATGCTCTGGACACTACGCTGACAGACACAGCAAACCTTCTTGCCACAGCTCGCATTGATGTGCCATCCTGGATAAGCTGCACTACCTGAGCCACTTGTGTGGGTTGTAGACTCTGTCTCATGCTACCACTAGAGTGAAAGCACCGCCAGCATTCAAAAGTGACCAAAACATCAGCCAGGAAGCATAGGAACTGAGAAGTGGTCTGTGGTAACCACCTGCAGAACCACTCCTTTATTGGGGGTGTCTTGCTAATTGCCTATAATTTCCACCTGTTGTCTATCCCATTTGCACAACAGAATGTGAAATTGATTGTCACTCAGTGTTGCTTCCTAAGTGGACAGTTTGATTTCACAGAAGTGTGATTGACTTGGAGTTACATTGTGTTGTTTAAGTGTTCCCTTTATTTTTTTGAGCAGTGTATAATATAATTTTTCATGTCAATATCTATATTTAAACAAAAAACATAAAATCCTGCAGTTTTTGCACTGGCCACTAAGTCTAATAATTGGCACCACTTCTTAGGCTACTTTCACACTCGTGTTTTGTGCGGATCTGTCATGGATGGATTCGTTCAGATAATACAACCGTCTGCATCCGTTCAGAACGGATCCGTTTGTATGATCTTTAACATAGCCAAGACGGATGAGTTTTGAACACCATTGAAAGTCAATGGAGGACGGATCAGTTTTCGATTGTGCCAGATTGTGTCAGTGAAAACGGATCCGTCCCCATTGACTTACAGTGTGTGCCAGGACGCCTCCGTTTGGCTCAGTTTCATCAGACGTGGAATGGAGACTGAACTACTGCAAACTGATGCATTCTAAGTGGATCCTTTTCCATTCAGAATGCATTAGAATGCAAACTGATCCTTTTTGGACCGCATGTGAGAGCCCTGAACGGATCTCACAAGCAGAAAGTCAAAACGCGAGTGTGAAAGTAGACTTAGTCTGTACAGATTACTGCAGTTACCTGCTTATGACATTCTAATCCTGCCTGTAATGATATAACCTCTGTCACAAACAAATAAATAATTTTAGCTCACCCTTATATGCCATGGTCGTGCACTGAAACCCCGGACCAGGGAACAATTCAGCCAAAGTGCAAAAATTCCAAAAATTCCAGAAATCAGGCCACTATTAAAATTTCTGCGTTTATTGCATCATCTTAAAAACCATTAGCCGACCGGAGAGCAAAGCGGTCTACGCGTTTCGACAAAGTCTTAATCATGGTCATGATAAGACAGGATCCATCACACACAATAGGTGATTGTGAAAGCTTATCTATTCCTTCCTTGTACAATGACCTCTGCACAGGTCACAGAACATGTCTAGAAAACTCTCCCATATAACTCAATGAGGTCCCCTCCTGTCCATTGTGTCTGTGGCCCATGTGGCTGCTGTAAATGTAAAGAAATGTTCTTACTGCTTTCTTAATGCTGTTAAGAACATAATCATGTTCAGGAAATAGAATAATTAAGTCTGTAATTAGAAAATAAAAACAGATTAGAAAAAAAGGATATGTGGTGCTATCCGGTTTTAACTGGCACATACAATTTTTGGTGACACATTTCCTTTAAGTCTGCTGTGTGTTACCCCCTTTGCTGGAACAACACGCAGGTATGGTGTTGAAAAAACTGCATGGTTATTTTGTTGCACCAAAAAGCAGCAGAAACTGTTACAGCAAGTTCAGTCTCCTCAACATGAGGGAGCAATTTTTTCAGGTGCCACGCCAGGCAGAGGCCAGTCAGCAAGCCAAGACCTCTTGACTCAACTCACAGGTTCAGGCCTACCTACACTGTGGCCTATCTCCAGCCTGTACCCTGTTCCCTGACCCCATGGATTTCTGGACAGTCAGACTGGAACTGGCACAGTACACTCTCTTCCTTCTTTCTTGCCCAGCCTCAAGTGTTATCTCAGAGAGGATTTTCAGCTCTGCGGGGAACATGATAACACCCAAATGGACCAAGTTGTCCTCTGCCAGTGTCCAAAACATTACTTTTGTCAAAATGAACCAAGCCTGGATTGTGGAGGATTTTCACACTCCTCGGGCTGAGACCAATGAATAGATCTGGCCTTTCTGACGGTGCCCCATCTTACCACTGTTGCTGTCTGTTTGCCTTCCTGTCTACTATCATGTTCCTTATAACTGCTGCAGCTGTGGCTGCCTCCATCATGCCACTGCTGCTGCCTGCCTATCATTATGTTCCATATGGCTGCTGCTACCTCCATCATGCTGTTGCCTGCCAACATATACCAGCCGTATGGCTGCTCCTGATGCATCTATCATGCGACTGCCGCCTTCATGCCACTTCTGTTGCCTGCCTACCATTATGTTCCATATGGCTGCTGCTACCTCCATCATGTTGTTGCCTGCCAACATATACCATATGGCTCCTGCTGCCGCTACTGCCTCAGCTGCTCCTCCTCATTGCTAATCCCCTACTGGTACCCCTATTTATGCTGCACATTTGCCACTACTACTACCACCCATAGACAACTGATCTACTGCCTTTTATGTTTCATGCTATGTTGCTTTTGTTGACGACTACTATTGCGGCCACGTGCCTCTAATATCCTACCCTTTCCACATCCACACTGCACTGTTGCTGCTCCCAATTAAAAGGGGAAATGTCTATAGAGCCAAAGAGCCACTTTTCTTCTGACAATTAACACTTATGTGTATCGTATGGGTAGGCATTCTGACCCCATCAAGGCAGAATTTTTGGACGCTTAGTCCCCCAATAATGCACAGTTTTTTTTCTTTAAATCCTATAACATCATATGTATTTAAACACCCTCTGCCTTCAATAAGGGACAATTTTTGGAAGCTTTGGAATATGAAAAAGCATAACACAAGTGACGGCGCAGTGTTTTTTTAAACATGATGTTCGTTTGTGCCATCAGAAATGCGTTTACCCATAGCTATGTATGTCAGTGTCACTCAGACATCATTTACTATTGCTATCATTGCATTTAAGAGTTTAAGAAGGGGGAGCAAAAATTCATAAAAAATGAACAAAAAGAGTAGTAGGAAACTAGAGGGTGTTATATACCAATTTTCAGGGCATTGGTTAGACCCTAACTAATTCAAGCCCAAACTGTATATTTTAAGAAATTTGGCAAACCTGAACTGAACCTGGACAGTTTAGTTCATCTCTCATTGCTTTATATCACCATGACCTCACCTCTATTTGTACAAGAAGAGACATTTCAATGAATAAGCCATGTTTTTTTTTTTGTAGAGGCCCTATTTCTGGTGTATTGTATTAATAAAAATGTGGGTGAAGTACTAGTATTTGAAATGTCCAGTAATAAAACATGGGATTTGGAAAGGACGTGAGGCCAACTCAAGTCAATAAAACTTCAGTTCTAGATTCTGACTCTTTAGCACAGCAGTCAGCAACTTTCGCACTCCAACTGTTGTGAACCTACAATTCCTAGAACAATCCATTAATTTCTGTGAGAGTTCTCAGTAGAGCAGTGTAAGTATTCCTGCTGGGAATTTTAGTTTCACATCAGCTGGAGTGCCAGAGGTTGCCTACCCCTGCTTTAGCATATTTCTGAAAGTACACTCATAATTTGTCTACAAAAGTTCTTATACTATTATTTTTAAAACCTTTTATAGCTTACAAAGCCTAAAGGCCCCATACAAACGGCAGGTTTGGCCTACAAACTAACGTGTATGGGCAGCTCTCGACTCTTCCCTCCACAGATGATGTTGGGGAGAGAAGGATCTGATGAAATGAGCCAAGTTGTTTCTAATGGATTGTATCTCTGTATGCACTGTAATATAGTAAAGAACATTGACATTACTGTAGCACTATCAGCAACAGGGTTTTAGTTCTCTGATGGTGAAACTAGAAAATAGATCATATATTAAATCTCTGACATCACACTCCTCAAGTGGTTGTCCGGGAATAACTAACTTTTCTGTGATGCCCGCAGCATGTCTCCTCTATGGAATGTTTAATACTTACCTGCTCCCCACCACTCCTCAGGTTCTACAAGTGTGCTCCCGTTTATCCATATACCGGATCCATGGCTTGTTTACTTTTGGTCAGACATGGGTCACCTGCTCTACTGAAGCTAAAGGGCTCATGCACACTGCTGTAGTTTTTGTCCGCATCTGATCCGCATTTTTTGTGGATCAGATGCCAACCCATTCATTTCAATAGGGTTGCAAAAGATGTGGACAGCCCCTCCCAATTTCTTTTTTATAATAATAATATTTGTCCTATTTGATCTGTTTTGCGGACAAGGATAGGAAATTTCTATAGAAGTAAAAAAAAATGGTGGCATGCACTCAGCCGGGATCTGTGATTTGTGGAAGGCAAAACACTTGTGGCCATGTTCATGATCCCAAACACTGGCTTCAGCAGTGATGTACTGCTTGTGGACACATCACTGCTGATGCCAGTGGCAGCAATGGAGAAGGTGACCATGCCCATGCTCAGCCGTAAGTAAAGAAGTCGCAGACCAGAACATGGATACATGGGAGCCTGAATGCAGGATCAGAGTGGCAGAGAGCATGTATGTATGAATCTTTTAATACCAGAGGCAAGATGCGGGGATCACTGAAAAATGTGTTAGTTATTCTCGGACAACCCCTTTAAGCTTGTTTTGTGGATGATGAGCTGCCTCTTATATTTTCTTTGTGTGTCTAGGGGCTTATTCCAGGATATCGCTTTTTACTTCTGTTGGTCCCACATTTCAAGCAAGTCCTCCAAACATACGAGGATCACAAGCAATCAACTGCATGTGCGTCTGCCACTCCACTCAAATGGGGAACATCTGCCCCCATTTTAGTGATCAGCAGGGCCCCAACAGTCGAACCCTTACTGATCAGACACATCCCCAATTCTGGGGATAAGGGATAAGTTGTCATGGGACAACCACTTTAAGGTGAAATTATGTGAAATCACTGGGCTATTCCTGTGATGCTGATTCCTCTAGAGCAGGGGTAGGCAACCACCGGCACTCCAGCTGTTGTGAAACTACAACAACCAGCATGCATACTTACTCTGCTCTTCTCCAAACTCCCATAGAAATGAATGGAGCATGCTGGGAATTGTAGTTTCACAACAGCTGGAGTGCGAAGGTTGCTGACCCCTACTCTAGGGTGAAAGATTTGGTCTCATTTCACTAGTCATTCTCCACTCTGGCTAGAACGAGGGAACTCCATTTGTATTTTGCGATAATAATTTGCATATCTGAATAGTCCCTTAGTGGAAATTTGGATTTATCCAGTTTAGCAGTGTGGTATATAAAGCAGATGTGCGGCTTTTTGGTTGATGGTTATTTTTGTTCATTGTTGTTTGTGCTCTGGCATGTTCTCACATTCACTTGCTTTGCTGTGCATTATTCTGTATATGATGGCATTGACTTGTTCTGTTTAGTTACCTTGAATTACCTTGCCTTCACTCTTCTTTACCTGTAATGCCTTGATTGTCCTGGTGCTTAGGACAGAGGGCAGCTAATTGTGAATATATTGTGAAAATTGTATCGAAAACTGAGATATCACTGCAACTTGGGAATACACCCAGAGTAAAGTCAGAGGGTCAGAGTTATCAAAACTGGTGCAAAAGAAAACTGGACTAGTTGCCTATAGCAACCAATCAGGTTGATCCTTTAATTTTCCAAGAGAGCGCTGAAAAATTAAAGATGCAATCTAATTGGTTGCTATGGGTAACTAGTTCTTTACATTAGTTTTGATAAATCTACCCTAGAGACTTTAATGATGTTCTTGAACAGCACTAGTATCTTGTGACCTTGTAACATACAATAAATTGTAAAAAAAAATACCTGACCATAACACCTATATGAGCTTGTTGGACATCCTATTCTAAAACTATTGATGTTAATATGCAATTTTACCCCCTTTTGTAGCTAAAATAACCTTTACTCTTTTGGGAAGGCTTGCAAGAAAATCCTACAGTGAGTCTGTGGGAATTTGGGCCATTGCAGCTGAAGGAACATTTGTGAGGTCAGTCACTGATGTTGGACAAGAAGGTCTGACTCATAATCCACATTCCAATTCATACCAAAGGTATTTGATGTCAGTTTGACACAGAAGTGCTCCACACCTAACTTGTAATGTCTTTATGGACCTCACTTTGTGCTTAGGAGCACAGCTATGCTGAAATAGAAAATGGCCTTTCTCAAACTTTTGCCACAAAGTTGGAAGCAAGTATTTATATGCAGAGATTGGGACTGCAAGGTGCAAGGTGTGAGTGCTGTGGGCCAATGGGTGTAGTAGTTGGTACGGTTAGCAGTGTGCAGTGATGGGAAGGATAGCACCGGATTCCTTCGGGGCACACTCTGTTGTTGAGGGATCCCCTGCCAGATGTTGATTGAGGTGCTCTTGGTGGTATGGTAAGGTGCAGAGAAGGCAGGGTCCCTGGTGTTCGTGATGCCATCACACTTGGTGCAAAGGAAGTGTAAAATAAGGAGGAGTCCGTTTTTATAAAGAACTGGAACATTTACTGATAATCAGTTGCCTTGAGGTAGTTGTACAAAAAATTGACATGGCAATGCACATTACACTTAGCTGTGGCTGTAATCCCAGTAACAGGCTCTTGGTGAGGTATAGGTTCTGGTCATACTCAGGCTATCATAACTTCTGGCTGACTATCAGGTGTGGAGTATATATCAATAAACTACTTCACATGGCCATTTCACATATATCTTGCCTGCCTGGCTTACTCACATTTTTCATGAGTGTCCACACTGTCCATAGAGGAATGCAGCTCCAAATACAGGTTATACTTTACTGAAGAATGTGAACAGGCACTGTAGGCTAACTCCTGTCTAACTTAGGTTGCTAGTGGGTCCATAGGCTGAGGAAAACACTTTCATCTCCACTAGGCTCACTTTATACTCATAACACACTGGATCACGTTTTTCCTTGTATTAAGGCCTATCTTTGGTCTTGGTCTTGCAGGTACACCGGGTCCAGACCTACCCTTGGTCCTCTACTTCCTTTATTTGTCCCGCTTCACTCTTGCTAAGGTGTCTGACTTCTGTGAGTCTGATGCGTGATTCATTACTCCAGTGTCCATGTTTGTCTGGTGGTGGTATGTGAGGGTTGAGACTTCATATTGTGTCCTCAGCCTCCATGTTGTATTTCATACTGCCATTTTATGTTATAAACTGTGAATTTCTTTGCTAAGGATACTACAACCTCAAGGTCATTCGTAGCCCCCACCATCTGGTCTAAAGGAATTTCTATAATTGCTAGAAAGACTGGTACGT